>NW_028221002.1:0-14041 GCF_045865225.1 Trachurus japonicus | reverse complement strand
TAACTCTGAGAAAGTTGAGTTTATGTCTATTGCACTTTGTTGTAGATTCCTAAAAGTTTTTGCCTCTCAGTGTAAAGAGGCTTCTTCAGTTCTGGCTGACAAGCGGGGAAACCCAGGTATTTACCTTTGGTGTGGTCCTTAATATTGATACCATTGGTGTGATCGCACTGATTAACCAGGGTTTTTAGGGTCACCTGAGGTCAGGTGTGGATGACGGTTAGAGTCACATGAGGCAGGTGTGGATAATAATAATAATAATAGCATTTTTTATGTGAGTAGGGACAGTGCATATTAATGAACATTAGTATAATTAAAAATTAATACTGCTGTAAATGTGCCGGATTATATCCAGGCGGCTAATTTGCATCCGTCGTCCCTAAATAAATAAAATACAACAGTACACCACAAAGAATAAAAACAATACAATAAATACAATACATGTGATAGTTGTTTATGGTATCTTTGGTCTTGTTAAAGACCCCACCAACGCTAAATACCTGTGCGTCCCCACTAGACTGTCAGACCTCAAGAAGCCTCTTGGTGGAGAGGTGAAATGTCTTCAAGAATCAAAAGTCCAGTTGAACTAGTTTTCATTTTCTCAGAGAACTATAATCCAGGTGTCCGAGAACTTTACAGATACAAGCAGCATACCATTCTGACAACTGTAGTGATATAAATATCTTTAATGGCACAGAGGTGTTTCTTCAGGCTTCATTTTTAAATCCTCTCTTCCCAAATGCAGTGAGGATGTAAAGAGGCTTCTGGCATCGTACACTAAGGAGAAGGGCATGGCTGGTTTGGACAGTGCCTACTCCACATACACTTCAACATGGGGATCAAATCCCAACAGGGAGACCATCAAGAAAACTGTGGTGGAGATTGGAACAGACTACATCTTCCTGGTTCCAACACAGGCTGCTCTCTACCTTCATGCTGCCAACGCCACGTAAGATTTCAATTCATATGTTCTTTCCCCTCCACATTGTCTTAGAAGGGGACTACTAGCAGGAGACAAGGCTTTTATCTCTCTCTTTGTCTTTAACATTGCCACATCTCCACATTTTTCTTGTTTCACCAAAGAACTGGCCGTACCTACTCTTACCTCTTCTCTGAGCCAAACCGTTTGGGCGGCATTACCACACCCTTCCCCAGCTGGATGGGAGCTGACCACGCTGATGATCTGCAATACGTGTTCGGAAAACCTTTCACCACACCACTGGGATATTGGCCTCGTCACCGTGATGTCTCTGGATACATGATTGCCTACTGGACCAACTTTGCCAAAACTGGGTAAAATTATTTATAGAGAAAACAGAGCATTGCAGAAATTAAATTAAGCAGAATTGAAGACTAGGCTACAAAATTAGGCTTGTCTTTATTCAGTTACTCAATGTTTTGTTCATGTTCACAGAGATCCCAACAAAGGAGGACTGAAAGTTCCCGCTACCTGGCCCAAATTCACTAGCACTGGACACCAGTACCTGGAGATCCATAATAAGATGAACAAGGGTTATGTGAGACAGAAGATGAGAATGCGTTATGTGCATTTCTGGACCAGTACCCTGCCCAACCTTCCAGTAATGTACTCAGAATGAAGAGTTTTTGCCATCATGTGTACCCCTGCAGTCTGGACCTGCAGATCTTATATATTATTTGTTCCTGAAAATAAATGTTTGATACAAATAAATAAAAGTTTTTTTTTCCATTTAATAATGTGTTGTGCCTTTTTACATTCACAATATACCTGAATAATAGTTAATACAATTTTCATGAAAGGCACATGAGTTACTTTGTTTGGTTCAGTATTTTAGCTCAGCGATGATGACAGATGCTACTGCTATGTATGTGTCCAATGTAATTTAATTTAATTTAACAGTGCTGTTTTAACGTCATGCCAAATAAAGTCAAATCAATTTGTAAAAAAAAAAAAAAGTAATGATATTGATGTATTTTATAAGCTTGTTGCTCAGGCTTCACACTTGTATGTCCAACTGCATTAGCCAAATACAGTTAGCTTAGCTAATCAACTAAGCCGACACCTAGAGTATGACAAGGTGTTCTTCAGATAATCATATTTTTCATTTCCACATTGTTTCCTTGTGTCAGAACACAGAAGAACTAGATGCATGCAAACTATATATTGTTATTATTTATCTTTTAATTAATTAATTAATTCCTAAACAAACCAACAAACCTAACCCAACAATTGAGACTATTAAGGAACGACTGCAGTGAGAAAGATTGTAGGCCCACGCTTTATAAACTGACTCATTCGTCATCATACCCCAAACTCTGTTTTCCTATGCTGTCCAAGTCAAGAACAAGAAACTAAGGATTAGTTCAGCTAAAAACCAAGTAACATGATCAAACGATTTTTAAAATCCTGTATAGTGAGACTTTGTATTTAGCACAAACCTAACACTGATTTGAACAAGCGAGCTGTTCAGCAGCCAACTGTTACACTTGTCTTATACTTAACCTCCCTTCTGTCTGTGGATTGCAATGGTTGGGCAGTAGAATTAAGAAACTAAGCCAAGTGATTTTACTATCATTGCTGCATGGCACAACAAACAGCGCTGTCCATGGTTCTGAAACAACATCTACAACATCAGCTTCAGTCACGCGAGTCAGCCAGTAATTCTGTAGTTTTTTCTACTTTGCTATTTATATATAAAACAAAACTACACTTGCTTCGGTTGTCACTATAATGTGAGTGATTTAAATCGTTCTTTAAAAAAAACAAGATTCAGTATGCCACTATTTCAAAGATGAAAGTTAATTCCCATGCATAACCTCCACACCTGCATTGATTTATTAGAAAGATCTACATTTTGGTCACAAGGACCTTTCTCAAGATCTGTCTTGCACTGTTCTTTAATCAATTGGAAAATTGGATGATAATTCATTCATATTTCCACTTTAGAAGGGGAGAAGGTGTGTCAGTCAAATCCCACAGAGATACCTGAAGCATGTTTAGCTTTTAAAGTTCTTGTTCTCTTTTTTTGGCAGGACATGAAAATAGAACCAAAGAGTGTATCTCCTTTTTTCTTACAGTATATTGGATTCCCAAACTTTCCTGTTGTATGTTGACTCCTGTTCTTATTGTATGAATTTGACAGCTGGACAGTTTTTACATAATTGCTAATTAGATCTAAGATGCATCCAAAATAGGCAATTATGTGTATCTTCAATGGGAAATAAAATAATGCATGAGTGAGGGATAAAATAAAATTTTATATCAGACAAAATACATTTACAGATTTTGATAGTGACTGACAAGGTGCTGGATCCAATCACATTAATCCCTAGTCGTTCTACAGATTTACCTTAATCTATCTACCTGTATCTGTGAGGATCTGTTGTTACAGGAAGGGTTGGAAAGGATTTGAACTTTATTAACCTCTGGCATGAGGAAAATATCAAAGCTCAAATACATTTCTCAACAAACAGCAGCATTTCAGCGGTGTGAGGTTATTTTGGCGGTTTTATCTTATCAAAAACAGTGTGTTATTTGCTAATCTGAGAATTACTCCACCTGTTTCTGTGAGTCAATAACAATGTGGCGTCAATACCTACTTTACAAGGACTGCTGTGGTCTATCTCAGCCATGTGTTTATGTGTCCTCAATATGTGTACATCTACACGCTCTTGCATATGTGCAATCATTTGCAATACTGTCACTCCTGATATCAAAGCAGTAGCATCCACAATACACTTGTGTTTGATAGCGTACATGCATAATCAAGATTTCATTTTGAATAGAGGGTATAATCCAGCCAATAATTAAAGTTTACTGCAAAATGTGTAGGTTACTGCAGTTTAATTGTATTGAAATGTATTCTCTGGGACACATACGTTGAGAGATAGTGGAGCAAAGACCAAAACATTTATTTCTGCTGAAGAATGGCCTTGAAATGTTGAAATGTTGTTGTAGTCTCCAAAATTCAGTTTTCTCTTAGCAACTGGAAATAAAAAGTAAAATCCAGTCCATTCCACGTTAAACATGGGCAACTGTGATTATGATTTGACATGAAGTATCTGAGTATCTGAGTCTTTGTGAGGTTTGGATTTTACTTGCAGGGTTTTCCAAAGTACAAATCCCTTGCCAAAATGTGTCAATAGTCAATAATCATTCCCTGATCATTTTGTGTGTTTTGGGAAACCTACTACATAGTACAAGGAATGGTGTACCTCAATTCATTTAACTTTACACCATGCTGTTTCCCAGAGGTCAGAGGTTGGGATGTCAGTCGGACCACAGGGTGACAGGGTTATATAACAAGCGTAAACAGCTATATTTACCATTTATTCTCTCACAGAGGGGATCTTGTGTATATAAGGCCCTCAGCTGCAGTCTCTTTTCTGGGCAGGCATGGAGAAACTGAGGGTTTTGTTGGCTGTTCTCCTCTCCCTGGGAGCAGCCTCAGCAGCGTCTGTAAGTCTGTAAGATTCTTTTTTATCAACATGTTTTTATTAAGAAGTTAAGATGTGGTGTAGATTAACTGTTTACTTAATTCCTGTGACCTTTTCATGTCCCACTAAACTAATCAGAATGCTATTCTGTACATGCATCCGTGGAAATAATAGGTTAACAGAAAGGTCACAGTCAATCATTCATTATAAAATAATTATTGTCCCCCCTGCGCAATAGTTATTTTGGTTGTTCATGTCTGAAAGTGAATTCTGTTTTCTGACTGTGTCTCCAGCTGGGAGTGGTGCAAACAGAAGGTGGCAGCGTCCAGGGACAAAATATCCCCCTTGGACTGTTCCGCTCTGTGGAGGTTTTCAAAGGAATTCCCTTTGCTGCCAGACCTGGGATCTTTGAGAAACCCAAACCTCACCCTGGCTGGGATGGTGAGTTCAAACCTGGTCTCAACAAACACCGATATACTGTATGTTGTCTCACATAATGTGAGGCTACGGGTCTCACTTGCACTGCAAAAATCACCACTGAAACATTGAGAAGAAACGATCAGCCCTTTTTTCCACCCAGGCATACTGAAGGCAACAAAGTTTGCCAGTAGGTGTCTCCAGATCAGCATGCTGCAGACTTCAAGCTTTGGTAGTGAAGACTGCCTTTTCCTCAACATCTGGGTTCCTCATGGCCGGCAAGGTACCTTTTTTATTTGATATGATTTTATGGTGAAGAAAATTGGTTTGCTTGTGGAATGAAAATAATGTGTCTCTTGTTGTTTTCCCAAAGTGTCATCAGACCTCCCAGTGATGATTTGGTTCTATGGAGGGGGCTTCATGGTTGGTGGATCTATGGGAGCAAATTTTCTAAACAACTACCTGTACAGTGGTCAGGAAATCGCAGACAGAGGTGGTGTCATCGTGGTGTCAGTGGGATACCGTGTGGGAACACTGGGCTTCCTCAGCACAGGGGACTCTAGCTTACCTGGTACGTACAATTAATGGGATCTGACTGAAACATAATAAATCCCTGGTGTAACTTTATATTTTTCCACTGGAATAAAGAAGAGTAGTAGTTAAATCCAGACTTAGGTATCAGTACAGTGGTTGATTGTGTTAATTTGTCGCTATGACAGGGAATTATGGGCTGTGGGACCAGCACGCCGCCATTGCCTGGGTGCATAGGAACATTCGTTCATTTGGAGGAGATCCTGAAAACATCACCCTCTTCGGAGAATCTGCAGGTGGTGCTAGTGCTAGCTTCCAGGTGAGAAGGTTATCATAACAGGGTCTAATAAAGGATAAAAGCTACAATTTAAAGCAGATAACAGCGGCACGGCCGTTTCGGCTAATGCTGTGTTCAAGGCAGGCTTTTGAAACCGTAAGTTACAGCTTCAAGTCACAACTACGACTTGGTAGCGTTCCAGGTAACCCGTAGCTCGTGTTTTTACCGTCCTGTTGTCTGTGAAAGTTCCCTATAACGGCCACTCGTAACTTCCGACCCGTGAACTCGTACCAGATCGAACTGGTATGACTTCACAGGAAGGAAAAACACAAAGTACGAGTTTCCTTGAACGCACCATGAGTTAGCAGCCCCCGCCCTTGTCAGGCATCAATTGGTCCTCGTGCTACGTCACCACATTCACGCGCATCCCTTGGCTGCACACACAGCCCTTCATGCCGTTCTCTCCCCTCATTGGATAACACTTGTATCCCACAAGGAAAATTTTCTCCTCGGGTTACAGCAGAGCAGAGTGACGGAGAGACTCGTGTTTAGGCTGAAATACTTCATGTAAGTGATTGCTGACGGAAAATAGGACTATTTAGGACTTATATTAACAAAAACATTCCACTGATATCCGCTTTAACTGAATTAATAAATTTATTCTCTTTTAATTTAGAGTTAAATGCATTAATTATAACCACAAACACCTGAAAACGTGAGGCCTGAAAAATGGCATTTATACATGACCTTTACTGTTTGAATGAACAAATAAACATTACAATAAATAACTAGAAAATTTCCTCTCGGGAAATTTTGAATGGGCCACGGGAGCTACTGCGGGTTGTGCCATCTCTGTCAACATGGGAATCAAACCCACGATCTTAAGGTCAAGACAGAGCTGATCAGACAGACACATGATCATCTTTCTATAAGCACTGATATGGAGGAGCTGAAGATGTAACTATTTAAAGGGACAACGAGGAGTTTCTATTTGGTTATAAAAAAGTCTAACGTTAATGTGGATGAATCTACGCTACCCACACTTGTTAATGGGCCCATTTTCGATAAATATATTGTTTTGTCTCTATGGTTATTTTGTTATTATTAGTGGTGGTGGAAATGCTGGGCGAGTCGACCAGCGTTTCCTTACTTTCGGTTTCGTGGCGAGTCATGAGAATAACGCAGCTAAATCGCCGTTTATGGTGGGAACTACGACGGTATGTGATCATCTTCGAACCTCTGACTTTAATTCTTGATGAATGAAAACATGAGTCTGTCTTGCGCCGGTCAAAGAAATGTACGGTGTGCGCGGAGGCTCATAAATGTAGTGTGAAAACGCTTTGCTTTTCCAAAACTCCTCGTTGTCCCTTTAAGACTTATATTAACACAAACATTCCGCTTACTTCTGCTTTAATACTATATATTTGGTCTGTTGCACAGACCCTCTCTCCCCACAACAAAGGGCTGGTCAAGAGAGCGATCTCTCAGAGTGGTGTTGCCCTCTGCCCCTGGGCTTTCAGCAGGAACCCACGCAAGGTTGCAGAACAGGTAGGTGGAGATGGATTCTTACATCCAAAACTTATATTTAGTGTTTGACCTATGAATAACCAAAATGTATGTTGATATATTTGTTATTAATAAGACAGGCCTACCAATTAAAGACAGACAAATTATTCATGCCATTGAGATATATGAATTGAGTAGTGGTGTGTCCCAAATCGCGCACTTGTGCACTTACACTTAATATTTTGAGTGCATAAGTGCGTTCACACTGAGCAGTGCGCGAAAATGTAGTGCGCTATGCGCACTCAATTGGCGCACTCAAACGGCCAGAAAATTGAGTGTGGATCGATGCATACTTTCCACACTTAACGGCCGCCATCTTGGTGACGTAGCGGAAACACGTCACTACTTTTCAAACGGCGGCGGTTGCTTTGAGCAGCGACGGAGCTGACACCGGCGTAAATGTCTTTAAAAAACACTAATAACAGCACAACAACAACACTAACACAATAAAACACAACTTAATAGCTCGTTTTGATCGGCAAAAAGCGTTTTCAAGTGTCGGCGATAGGGCTCCAGCGGCCGGTTGCTATGGTTGCAATCAGAATTTAAAAAAATAGAAGAAGCAGCTGTCGAGTCATTTCCTGTAAGTGCGCAGCAGCAGTGTTTGATTTGAGACGGTACTAACCTGTCGAAATTAGTGCACTGCACAAGGCAGTGCACTGAGAGAAGTGTGCGATTTGAGACACAGCACAGGACTTGGCCTTTACTAAACTGTCTGTAAAAAAGCCAGTGAATCAATAATCAGTCTTTGACAGTGTTGTTGGTTTTGGCAAAATGTGCTAATATTTCAGTATTTTACTATAAACTACATGGTGATGTAGGCTATTATGGCTTTGCTTATCTGAGAAATGAGAAAATAAGTAGCTCTAAAGAGATGAAGAAGAACTAGGTGAAAATGACCAGAATGTCAGGGAAATATTCCATCAGCCTAAATCTTGCTAGCCTACTCTAAAATACACTATAGACTGATTATTACATACCATGTGCTCAGGTTGCAGAAAAGGTCGGCTGCCCTACTGATGACAGGATGGCCGCCTGCCTGAAATCAACTGATGCTAAGACTCTCACCATGGCTTCTCCGCCCATCCAACAAGGCACCCCAGATCGTGAGCATTATTACTCATCATATCACAATGGAAACACATGATATGTGTAGCCTACATAGGTTGATAATTTTACTGGCGTCTTTGTTCCATTTTTTAACAAGCAAAATTTTGATTTTCACGTTTCAATCTATCTCAGATCCCGCTGTTAACAACCTGCTGCTGTCACCTGTTGTCGATGGAGACTTCCTCCCTGATAAGCCTGAAAACTTGTTCCACAACGCTGCTGACATCGACTACCTGGCAGGGGTTAATAACATGGACGGACACCTCTTCACTTCACAGGACATCCCCTCCCTCAAGAACAAGAATGGAGAAACTCCTGTGTAGGACTTAATTGTTTGTCCTCAGTGTGGAGACATTTTGCTTTAAATGCTCCTGTAACTTTGAAACCAAAGCCACGAAAGCGTAGAAATGTGTAAGTCTGAAGAATCCTTTCACTAACAGAGATCTCTACCTTGTATATTCTGCAGCGAGGACGTGAGGCGACTTCTCGCCGCTTATACCAAAGAGAAAGGGCAGGCTGGTTTGGAGATCGCCTTCGCTGAGTATTCATCCAACTGGGAGTCAAAACCCACCCAGGACAACATCAAGAGGACAGCTGTGGACATAGGGACTGATTACATCTTCCTAGCTCCCATTCAGACGGCCATTTACCTGCATGCTGCTAACGCCGGGTGAGGCTGATTCTCTTATCTAAAATCGTCTTCCAATTGCCAAATAGCTCTTTTACCTTTCTGTTGGATGCGTTTGCAGCAATGTGTTCAACATCTGAACTAAACCTCTAGTTGTACATTAGAATTAATGACGTACTTGGGCTTTTACAGGTCTGGCCGTACCTTCTCCTACCTGCTGTCTGAGCCCAGTTTAATGGCTGGACCAGGCAAACCCTACCATGACTGGGTGGGCTCTGACCACGCGGACGACCTGCAGTTTGTGTTCGGCAAACCCTTCACCACACCGAAGGCTTACGCAGACAGCCACAGAGACCTGTCTGGATATATGATTGCATACTGGACTAACTTTGCCAGAACTGGGTAAAAACACATTGTGTATGTTTAACATTGCAAATTCTAATAGTTACAAAATGAATACTTTCACAAGTATTTCCTTCTTACAGGAACCCCAACAAAGGAAACCTGAGGGTGCCCACGGTCTGGCCTGAGTTTACAAGTGCTGGACACCAGTTCCTGGACATCAGTGCCAAGATGAACGAAAACTCCACCGGTCAGGAAATGAGGTCACGCTTCGTTCGCCTTTGGATCAGCACCCTTCCCAGCCTTCCATCGTATCATACCACAGAAGCTCAATGATGCATTTTCAGTTCAAATAACAAATAAAGAGTGTGCACAACAAACGCAAATTATGTCCGTGGCTTTTTACATGGTTCAACCTGACTTTGCCAACAGCAAAAAACATTGATCAACATCTTTAAACCTGTGCTGCCCTACAAAGGCAAAGTGCAGTATCTGCACCAAAACAAAGGCAAAAGTGCAGTAGGCCTATCTGCCATAAAATGGTCAAAATTGGTCTGAATGACAAACCTCAAAATACATGTAGGCCTAATTCAGTCCACCTCTAATCAATCATAGACTTGGTAGTTATTCATAATTTGATGCTTAAACCTGACCTGTCAGTTTGACATTTTTGCAGATACTGCACTTTGCCTTTGTAGGGCAGTGTGTGGATCTCAGGATTTTTTAGGCTTTTGCCTTTATTGTTTATTGTTTTATTGTTTTATTAGGATCCCCATTAGTCTGCATAATCATGCAGACTATTCTTCCTGGGGTCCACATTAAATCAAACACAACAATACAGTGTTTGTACAAAAGAAAAGAGAGAAAAGAAAAGAAGAAGAAAAGAGAAAAAAAAAAAAAAAAATTACATGAAATCATTTCTCCTAAACAAGATTATAAAAATGCATATTAAGTAATACAATGTGAATAAGTTAACACGATCAAGAGGATGATTACATGATTATCAAATAGTTACATGATTATAGACATGACATGATCAAGAGGAGTAATAATAGTTGTTTTTTTTACATGATTATAAAATAGTTACATGATTATAGAAGAGTATACATATGAAATAACCTAAAGCATAAATAAATGTACAACACAGGTGTAATAACATGCTTGAATTCAACTTGACATGATTGCCTAATATAGTAATAATCTATTGCAATATAATATTATGACTAAACACAGCTTCTCTCAGTTTCAATTTAAAACTGGACATTCCCGTGGTTGTGATCAAGTGTGAGGGGAGACTGTTCCAGTGAGCTACAGCTCTATACATAACTGACCTTTTGAGTGCATTGGTTCTAGGTAACGGCAAGGTGAAGTTGTTTCCTGAGGCCTGTCTAGTGCTATAACTATGTTTCACATTTGTCGGTTGAATTTGTAAAAACAAAGAAACAGGTTTATGTGAAGTATAAGTCTTTCTCAAAAACATTATAAGACTATAAGCCAGTCTCTCCTCCACCAGCATCCATGTGAGACTTTTGTGCATACTCATGACACTTTCTCTGATAGAGCACCGCAGAGCAAGGCGTGCTGCCCTGTTTTGAGTTAGCTGCAGTTTAAAAAGGTCTTTCTTTGAGGCACTTGACCAAACTGTTGGGCAGTAATTCAGATGCGACAGAACTAAGGAATTAATTAATAGTTTGACAGTTGATTCATTCAGCAGGTAGGTGATTCTTCTAATATTAGAGATATTGTAACTCATCTTAGACACTATATTATTGATATGATTTGACCAAGACAAAGTTTCATCCACTGTTACTCCCAACAGTTTGACTTCTTTTACCTGTTCTATAGCAATGCCTTGCATAGAAAGACACAGTTTAGGTTCAGACCTCAGTGCATGATTAGAGCCAATAACTATACACTTTGTTTTCAAGACATTCAGCTTTAACTTATTCTCCAAAACCCACTCTGAGGCTAGCAATAATTCATGTTGAAGTAACTTTTTCACTGATGTTATGTTATGTGCAGAGACATGCAATGTTGTGTCATCCGCATAAATTACTGCACCAGCATGCTTTAATATATATGGCAAGTCATTAACAAATATAGAGTATAGTAGCGGCCCAAGGCTGCTCCCCTGTGGGACCCCACTATTCAGCGTTGCAGTACTTGAGAGGGTGCCATTAAACATCACACATTGCTGTCGATTAGACAGATAACTTTTCAATAATTTGAGAGCTGAATCATTTAACTTGTAAGCAGACAGCTTTCTGAGTAACAACTCATGATCTATAATGTCAAAAGCTGCGCTAAAATCCAACAGCACTGCACCTACAATTAATTTCTCGTCAATACTTTTTAACCAATGATCCGTAAGAGATGTTAAGGCTGAGCAGGTCGAATAGCCTGTTTTATAGGCATGTTGATGCTCAGAATTGATGCTATTTTCTTCGAAATACTTCTGAATTTGGATAAAAAGGATTTTCTCCATGATTTTGCCTAAAACCGGCAAAATACTAATCGGTCTACTGTTAGGTCCTGATAGAGGCTCTCTATTATTTTTCGACAGTGGAGTTATCTTTGCAACTTTCCACAGCTGAGGAAACACACAACCATCAAAACATAATTTAAAAATGTGAAAAATTGGCTTCACCACTATTCTGGCCGATAACTGCAATAATCTGGCATCTAAATTATCCATGCCACAGGGATTATCACATTTAATTGATAACAGAAGTTTTTCTAGCTCCTCTTCCTTGATCATACTGAAACTGAAGTTACATTCCTTACCCCACATAATCTCTTTTTTGATAATGGAATCTGAAAGCGTACCATGCCCAGGCAACATTTGAGATCTGATTGTGTCAACTTTTTTAATGAAATACTCGTTGAAATAATTTGCAATATCCTTTGGTTTCGTTATAAATACACCATCACATTCAATAAATGTAGATGTATTATTTACTTTACCCTTACCTACAACATCATTAAGTATTCTCCACATTTTCTTTCTATCATCCTTACACTCTGCAATTTTAGATCTATAGTATTGCTTTTTCTTATGTTTGTTCATTTTAGTGATTTTATTCCTCAGTGCACGGTAAGCAAGCCATTTCTCTGGGCTACCATTTTCAGTAGCAGACTTCTTTAGTAAGTTTCTTTCTTTAATATAGCTTTTTAGTTCGTTGTCAATCCAGGGCGCTTTAACTGATCTCACTGATAGCTTCCTAATGGGAGCATGTTTATCACAAACAGCTGAGAATAATTTCATAAAGGTGACTAATGCAGCCTCAGGGTGCAAACAGTCCAGAACAGTGTGCCAGTCTACATTTTTTAGATCATCTGTAAATTCTTTTTCTGAGAAAGTTTTATAAGTTCTCCTTAGTATTACTTTTGGTCCAGCTTTCGGTACCTTTGTTTTTATCGTTAGTGCAATTATGTTGTGGTCACTGAATCCTACTGGTACTGACACTGCTTTTGAACATTTCTCTGGGTAATTAGTAAAGAGATGATCTATGCAAGTTGACGACAGTGAGCCTTGCTTGTTAATATTGATTCTTGTTGGCATATTTATGATCTGAGATAGGTTACACACAGAAGCTGCATCACCCAACCTTTTCCTCAAAGGACAGTTACTATTAAACCAATTGATATTCATATCACCCACAAAAAAGACCTCAGAGTTTTTGTCAGTTACCCCCTGCAACATACTACATATATTGTCTAAATAATCCACATTTGAACAAGGTGGCCTATAACAACAACATATTAATATTGGTTTGCAATAAGGAATCAACTCATCAACCTTGTTTTTCAAACTACAGATGTTTAAGTGAGCAAATTTCAAACCTTTTTTTGGTATTTTAATAGACATGTTTGTCCAAACAACTCAAACAAAACAAAACAAAAATAAAATAAAACTAAATTAGTTATCAAATAACTTAATAAGAAAAAGAAAAAAAGAAAAGAAAAGAACATAAAAGAAAGGAAAAAGGAAATAACATACGTGAAATAAAAATGTGCATTGCTATTTATCAGTTAGTGGGCTTCACTTCGGGGTGGAGGTCACAGGGGAGGGATCAGCACTGGTGTTGCGGTTCAGACCACCCCCCCTCGCCCTTGGTGGGTGGACGACTAAGTGGTCAAATCTAAGGTACGCAATGTCCCCTCTGTCCCAAGCTTCTCTCAGTTTGGGCAGCAGCTCCTTTCTTTTCTGTCTAACTGCCTCAGAGAAGTCTTCGTTCAGGTAGACCCCTGGGGCGGTTCTCTTCAGCTCCTTCCTCCTAGACCAGACCAGTTCTCTGTCTTTGAAATTTAAAAACTTAGCCACTATGGGCCTCTGACGCTCACCTGTGGGGTCCCGCTTCCCCGTGCGGTGGGCTCTCTCGATGAGCATGGCACCAGTGTCCAGCTTTAACTTCTCAGAGATCAGGCTGCGGACTTTCCTCTCTGCATCAGCTGGTTTCTCACCTTCCGATTCCCTGATTCCTTCAAAGATGAGATTATTCCTCCTCGACTGATTTTCCAGGTAGTCAGTCTTTTTTTCCAGTGCCAACAAAGTGTCACAGATGGTGCGCATTCCGCCTTCTAGGGTGTTATGGTCACTCAAAACCTTGGAGGTTTTGACTTTCATCTCATCCACTTCCTGCTGTGTGTAGTGGATGCTGTCTTTTAGTTCTTGAATATTTCTATTCATTGAGTCCAGACGCTCATTAGTGGAGTCCATGAGCATGCGAACAAACTTATTAAATGTGTCCGCTTAA
>NW_028221001.1:0-4333 GCF_045865225.1 Trachurus japonicus | reverse complement strand
CCTTAATGTTGCACTACACATTTATTCATTTTGTTCAAAATCAGGCCCATTGCTGAAATTGTGGGCCATGACATATTTATGTGAAAATCGGACTAAATGTGTGTCTTCTGATCCCAGCATTAGACACAGCTGATGTATTAACACTCTGTATTTTAATTCAGGAATAATTTTACTTACATCACAACTCCAGCAGGTCCTCCAGTATTAACCACACAGTTGTTGGCCCATGTCTTTCACAGTGAGATATTAAGGATTCCCTTTTTTATATATATATATATAAATGAACATTTTCCATGATAAAAACATATGAATTACACTTAACATACACTTAAATTTCACATAAAAATTCCAGTCATGTGCTTCTGCTTGATCAACATTGACTTATGTGAGATACTGATTTTCTCCACTTGTCCCTTGTGATAGAAGCTCTGTAATTATTATGATGAATCTTTATTTTCTCAAGGGATAAAACTGATAGGAAGTCTAAGTCTCTTTAAATCTGAAGAAGGTAAACAAAAACACTCCTGATAGAAAATGTATATCCTGAGAATTTCTTTCTTACCCTTTCCAACTCAAGGTTTATCAATTTTTCTTTAAGTGATGTTGCCCAGACTGTAGATAGCATCTGTCTTTTTGAGATATTTCAAATGATAGTGATCTGTCCCTCTGGTTGGTTTTAAACATCCAAGGGAAGGGATATCCTGCCACCATGTCACAGCAGAGAAATTCTCTGCCTAAATCATTCAATTTGAAAGAAAAAGAAAAAAAAAGGTATTTACAGTAACACACAATCTGTCACTGCTGTCTGAAAAGATTTGGGCCAGGGTCTCGGTCTGGCATCGCTTCAGGACTGAATGAATGGGAACACCAGCACCCCCTCTCTCTCTCTCTCTCTCTCTCTCTCTCCATGTCCTTGTCTCCTCCTCTATCTCTCTTCCAATCTGACACTTTCACTTTTTTTCACTGACCTGTGACCTGCACTTCCCCCAGTCATTCATCCAGAGCAGGAGCTGGGTCAGCTTGACCTTTCATCTGTCAAACACATAGCGAAAGTCAGAAGAGAGGACAGAGTGTGTGTGTGTGTGTTTTTTTTTTTTTTGCCAGCTAGCACATATTTTATTTTATTCCTTTTTCTAATGCAGGGTAAATGTTGTTTGCTCTACATTTCTCACTTTTACATATGCAACACTTAAAAAGGAGTCTCACAGAAATCAACTGTCACTACAGATTTGAGCACCATCATCCTTTCATTACCAGCCTAGCTTTGATGCTAGATCTGAGGCTAAGGAAGAAGAAGAAAAAAGACTTAAGGTGGTTAACCTCAACCTCAACAACAAAGAACACACTCATATATCTTCTTTAATATATGATGCAGCTACAGGGCGGCAGTTGATACTTCCCTTGCCTTGTTCTATGTTTGATCGTGATGGAAAATGCTCTAAACATAAAAGATATGCTTAATAAAAAGGCCAAGCGCTCTATTTTTCATTTAAATTGGTCATCCAGGTTCCTCTTCAACAAGACTCCAGAATGACCGTCTGATGATGAAAAGACTGGTATTAGACTGAAAGCTCTGTCCTGTGTGTTACGAAACATTTGCATTTGAATGATTCTGGTTTTTGCGTTGGTGGAATAATGGAAATTCTCTGAGTTACAGCACAACTCATCTCCTCAGCGTCGTTTATGTAACCCAATAAAGGGATAATGAGCCATCACTGAACTGTCACTTACAGGTACAGTTATGTTCTCACTGGCTTGTTTGTTTTGTCAGATGATATGCCCTCATCCCATAATACTTAATATAAGGTATCCAATATCCTCCAGAGAATACTGCATGTGCAGACAGTCTGATAACTACAGGGATTACATAAGAAACATGTGGAGAGATCCGTAATCCACATTATATGTACAGGGACACTAAAATCACGTTCAGCACAGGCAGGGTGCTTTATGTCAGAGACATCAAGAAAACAGGTGCTTCATGATAGCATCTGAAAAAAAAATCTCTTTCTTTATACGCACTGACAAGTGACAGTTATGTGTAATGCGAATATGTCAAAGAGAAATGTACATCGCTCAAAACATTTTGGTAGATAAGACATACATCTCAAGACAAGAAACAGATTAATTTGTTTTTGACGGACTGACAGGTAACGTTTAAAGATTTATTGAACAAAAAAATTAAAAAAACACAGACGATTCACTTACAGTAAAGGGGAATTTCAGTTTTCCGTTGCTGTTATCAACATCTGGGGTCTGTAGGTTGACCTACTAACCTTTGACCTGGAAGATATCATCTCTGAGCGCTGCCCGGCTCATTCTGATAATAATGATTCCGCTTCGGCATTCGGGTCCATTTTTAGTGCAACTAGCCGGAGCTTTAGTGAGTCCAGGTTGAGGAGAGGAAGCCTGTGGAAGCTCAACTTTATCCAGCTGCTCATTTTGTTCTGACAAGTCGGAAACACGCAGAAACGAACCGTAGCATTAGCGGTAGCAACAAGCCGCACCGCGCTCTGAGATGACATCATCCAGGTCAGAGGTCAGTTGGTCAACCTACAGACCTCGGATGTTGATAACCCCGGACTCAGAGGGGAATAGCACTAGCCTATCATAACAAAGCATCAAAATCGCATTATACGCAGCTCTCGGCCGGATCTAATTTCGTCAGAAGGACTAGTAATGACAACAAAGTTATCTGGGTGAGTAAATCGTATTATGCTAGAAATAAGGTCCAGATTGTAAAAAAAAAAGAAGGGGGAATTCCCCTTTAAGAGGTGAAGAAAAAAACTGAGGGACACGGATGAGGAAAGTCTGAATAATCCAAAATCAAGTAATCCAAATAAAGCAGAGGAAACAGAGTGGAGGAAAAAAAACAGACCAGCTAACCAAGAAAGAGAAGACAGACACTTAAAATGCACCAGAAAGGTCCCTGCAAAGAGGTCCATTGAGCTGAGTGAGCGGAGCAATGAATTAAATTAATTAAAACAACGACAATACTAAAGTTTAGTGATACACAAAACAAAAGCTGCTGGTGCTTATGGTCACCAGATCAAATAAGGACACTGCAGCAAATATACATCAGTGTGTTGTTATTGGACTCAGCAGTGGTGTGTTTTACTGCCTGTTAATTCAAGTTCTGCATTATTTCTTCTTTCATAATTAAAGTCTCACTGCAAGGATGTAATTACAGATTAAATGACTTGATATGGAGATTTTTTTTTATGGTGTATAAATAAGCAGCGGCGGACTGAGGTGTGTTAAGAATTCAGATTCAGAGAGATTTAATTGCTTATCGCTACGTGGGAAGAAATGTGTAAAAAAAAACAAAGAAAAAAAGGAATAAATCCTTCCATTTCTCTTCTCAGATTCGATCGAACCCTTCTAAATGCCACTCGTCCGGATGAGCGCAATAAGCTACAAGTAACTCATTAGCTTACAAGGTCTAATTATTGTCCAACAAAGTAGGCGAGTGATATCAGCCCATCCATGTGCACTCACACTTTTTGAAGCTTCTGCACTGTCCTGCTCAGTGACCCCAAACTGCCCCTCGAAATGGAGTGACGGCTTCAACCACCCACACGTGTTTGAAGGGGATGTGGGAAAGCAGCATCAAGTGAGTATAAAACGCGTACTGTAGAGGTCTGTGTGACACTGTCAGATTCCATCATCAAACGCACAAGTCTCAGTGTGTGGCTGCTGCGACTGTGCTGTGCAAAAACATAATAATTTACCCATGCAGCGCACAGTATTTCCATCAGAGAGTGGGTGGTATTCTTCCTTGTTCTATGTCTCTCTGTGAACTGTGATCTGCATTCAATGCAAAAAAAAAAAAAAAAAAAAAGGTTTATTCATGGAAGTTATGGTAGCTTAATTCTGCACGATTAAGTCCTGTGCTGTGGTACTCTCTAATATGAATAACTCTGTCATGGATCATTGGCATTACAATACACAAGACGTATTCCCTTACAATGGCATTTTGGATCATTCTAAAAAAGATACTCAGTGATTTATTTATTTCATTTTTTGCTTCATTTTTAATTTTCAGAAGAGGTAGTGACTAGTGAGTGATAATGGAAGAGAATTGAAACTGAGGGCAGGGGAGGTCTGAGGCAGTCGGTGAGAGTGGATGATGGAGACGTCACTTAGAGAGCAGGTAGGAACAGGTTTGAAGTGCAGAGTGGGCTGCTCCACCGGGGCCATCTTGCCAATTCCCGATGAGTAAAGCAACACACCCTCAGTTATGCAGAAGACTTGTGAAATTCGAATGGGTGACTCATATAAAGATCTACCCCCTGTACAGTTGTCATGAAGGAGGAAATGAGCTGTAGAGAGT
>NW_028221000.1:0-9640 GCF_045865225.1 Trachurus japonicus | reverse complement strand
CACACAGGTAACCCTTTCTTTTACAGTCCCCTAATTACTGTGTATTTACTGTGTAATTACAAGGTAAAAGAAAGAAATTACAAGGTAACTAACACTGGTAAAAATGATGGTAACTACAGAGTAAATACTAACTAATTGCCTTGAAATATCTCAACTATTACTAAAGAACAACACTGCATTAATGGGTAATTACTACCGTCATTATGAAGGTAACTACAGTAAAATAATAACGCAATTACAATGTAAAAGGAGAGAAATTACATCCCATTTACCTGGTAGTATAATCCAATATCTCACCTGTCCATCGTGTTACTAAGTTATTGAGCTGTTTTGGCTGGTAATAAACTTTGCTCATTCATTTATCATGCCTGATTTTATTTAGTACTTACCTGGCAAATATGCCATCAGGGTCCTCTTGTTAATTAAACCTTCTGTAGTGTTACCAGGTAAAACACATCTATTTACCAAGTAAATAAGATGAAATTGTGCTGTAAAAGAAAGCGTGGCTTCTTTCCACAGTATTACCAGTTTATTACTATGTAATTAAACCAAGACTGTTCAGTTTTACACATTTTCGTTTCTCAACATTACCATGTATTTTCTGTAGTATTACTAGGTAAAACACATCTATTTACCAAGTAAATAAGATGAAAGTGTGCTGTAAAAGAAAGCGTGGCTTCTTACCAGTTTATTACTATGTAATTAAACCAAGACTGTTCAGTTTTACATATTTTTGTTTCTCAACATTACCATGTATTTTCTGTAGTATTACTAGGTAAAACACATCTATTTACCAAGTAAATAAGATGAAAGTGTGCTGTAAAAGAAAGTGTGGCTTCTTTCCACAGTATTACCAGTTTATTACTATGTAATTAAACCAAGACAGTTCAGTTTTACATATTTTCGTTTCTCAAAATTACCATGTATTTTCTGTAGCATTACTAGGTAAAACACATCTATTTACCAAGTAAATAAGATGAAAGTGTGCTGTAAAAGAAAGTGTGGCCTCTTTCCACAGTATTACCAGTTTCTTACTATGTAATTAAACCAGTACTGTTCAGTTTTACATATTTTCCATTCTCAACATTGCCATGTATTTTCTGTAGTGTTACCAGGTAAAACATGACTATTTTCCAAGTAAATAAGATGAAAGTGTGCTGTAAAAGAAAGCGTGGCTTCTTTCCACAGTATTACCAGTTTATTACTATGTAATTAAACCAAGACTGTGCAGTTTTTACATATTTTCGTTTCTCAACATTACCATTTATTTTCTGTAGTGTTACCAGGTAAAACATGTCTATTTACCAAGTAAGTAAGACGAAAGTGTGCTGTAAAAGAAAGTGTGGCCTCTTTCCACAGTATTACCAGTTTCTTACTGTATAATTGAACCAAGACTCTTCAGTTTTACATATTTTCCATTCTCAACATTACCATGTATTTTCTATAGTGTTACCAGGTAAAACATGACTATTTTCCAAGTAAATAAGATGAAAGTGTGCTGTAAAAGAAAGTGTGGCCTCTTTCCACAGTATTACCAGTTTATTACTGTGTAATTGAACCAAGACTCTTCAGTTTTACATATTTCCATTCTCAACATTACCATGTATTTTCTATAGTGTTACCAGGTAAAACATGACTATTTTCCAAGTAAATAAGATGAAACTGTGCTGTAAAAGAAAGCGTGGCTTCTTTCCACAGTATTACCAGTTTATTACTATGTAATTAAACCAAGACTGTTCAGTTTTACATATTTTCGTTTCTCAACATTACCATTTATTTTCTGTAGTGTTACCAGGTAAAACATGTCTATTTACCAAGTAAGTAAGACGAAAGTGTGCTGTAAAAGAAAGTGTGGCCTCTTTCCACAGTATTACCGGTTTCTTACTGTGTAATTGAACCAAGACTCTTCAGTTTTACACATTTTCCATCCTCAACATTACCATGTATTTTCTATAGTGTTACCAGGTAAAACATGACTATTTTCCAAGTAAATAAGATGAAACTGTGCTGTAAAAGAAAGTGTGGCTTCTTTCCATAGTATTACCAGTTTCTTACTGTGTAATTAAACCAAGACTTTTCAGTAACAATACACAAAAATCACATTCGATACGTACCTCGGTTTTGAGGTCTCGGTTCGGTTAATTTTCGGTACAGTAAGATAACCAAATGCAAAACATAAATTTGATTGTTGTTTATTAGGAATTTTTTCTCAACCAAATGTACAGGTTTTGGTCAAATGTAATTATTTTACTCACCGACTAATGTTATGTTGTACATTGTCCCTGATACAAATAAACTTATTAAACCATTATACAAAATATAAAAAAAGAGAAAAGAATAGGCCTAAAGTGCTGCCTAATAAGTCAAATAAATTATTCTCAAATTAACAAAATACGGTATAAATAAGCCTTACAATGAATAAAATATTCACAAATAAACAAAATATATAAAACATGATTTAAAAAAAAATTCTCACACAACTTTTGCAACACGGCCAGATAGAGAGAGAGAGAGAGAGAGAGAGAGAGAGAGAGAGAGAGAGAGAGAGACGGACAGACAAAGGGACAGGCAGACTGTGGGGGGTCCTCCTCTGTTTTCTTGCTAGTGGTAGCATTAGCCACGACGCAAACGGGCTGCACATGTAGCTGCAGTCTGACTGTAAACACACACAACTTCTCACCCGTGCTCAGCGTTGTACCGAACCGAACGCCCCGTACCGAAACGGTTCAATACAAATACATGTAGTGGCGTCGCCTGGTCTGGGCATTCCTGGCTCTAGCCCCGAACATTTCTTATTCAGCCCCGGATGTTTTCTCAGACGGAGTTAAACAGAAAGTGAGATGGTAGTTTTGTAATTTCCCAGTGACAGTGAATGCAACACAGGCACGACGCCACGACCAATCAGAGAGAAGTGTTGTGGAAGCGGAGACTCCTCCTCCGTGTTTTATTGGCTAACAGCCAGGTAACCAAGGTAACTATTTGAATTGTAGCGACGACATCAGGCGGTTTTTTTTTTCTCGGCACGAACCAGCGCGTCTGGTCGGATTGGGCCGTCCATGTTCGCTTGAGCCCAAAAGAACAACCAGGCAGCAGAGTACAAAAACAGAGGAACAGAGACAGCACAGCAACAGGTGTGTGTGTGTGTGTGTGTGTGTGTGTGTGTGTGTGTGTGTGTGTGTGTGTGTGTGTGTAGTGTGTGTGTGTGTGTGTGTGTGTGTGTGTGTATGTGCGTGTGCATGTGCGTGTGCGTGTGTGCTACCTGCTGCAAAAGGTAGGCTAATAATATTCTATAATCATAGTTGGCTGAAAATCTTAGGACGTAAAGCTCAAGCATGTGTTCTTGCCATTACAATGATAGGAACCGTTCTCAGTCAATAATAAATCTGTTTTTTATTTTATCTAAAGCAATGTTGTCCTTTATTTTCTCCTCAGAGTAGTCTACACCAGCATGCCTTCCTGCTTGTAGGAGGGGTGGGGGCGGGGGCGGTGGCTCCTCTCTCTGTGTTTGTCTGTCTGTCCGTCTCTCTCTCTTTCTCTCTCTCTCTCTGGCCGTGTTGCGCACGGGCTCCAGCACCTGTGGATCTGCTGCAAATGTGCCAAGAGCATCGTCAGGCAGCCGTTGTGGCATTTGCCCACATTGCCCTATGGTCGGTCCGTCAAAAGTTGTGTGAGAAGTTTTTTTTTAAAATCATGTTTTATATATTTTGTTTATTTGTGAATATTTAATTCATTGTAAGGCTTATTTTATATACCGTATTTTGTTAATTTGAGAATAATTTATTTAACTTATTAGGCAGCACTTTAGAACAGTAGGCCTAGGCCTATTCTTTTCTCTCTTCTTTAATATTTTGTATAATGGTTTACTTTTGTTTAATATGTTTATTTGTATCAGGGACAATGTACAACATAACATTAGTAGGTGAGTAAAATAATTACATTTGACTAAAACATGTACATTTGGTTTAGAAAAATTCCTAATAAACAATCAAATTTATGTTTTGCATTTGGTTCTCTTACTGTACCGAAAATGAACCGAACTGACATGGTAATGTTGAGAACGCAAAATATGTAAAACTGAACAGTCTGGTTTAATTAAATAGTAATAAACTGGTAATACTGTGGAAAGAAGCCACGCTTTCTTTTACAGCACACTTTCATCTTATTTACTTGGTAAATAGATGTGTTTTTCCTAGTAATACTACAGAAAATACATGGTAATGTTGAGAAACGAAAATGTGTAAAACTGAACAGTCTTGGTTTAATTACATAGTAATAAACTGGTAATACTGTGGAAAGAAGCCACGCTTTCTTTTACAGCACACTTTCATCTTATTTACTTGGTAAATAGATGTGTTTTTTCCTAGTAATACTACAGAAAATACATGGTAATGTTGAGAAACGAAAATGTGTAAAACTGAACAGTCTTGGTTTAATTTACATAGTAATAAACTGGTAATACTGTGGAAAGAAGCCACGCTTTCTTTTACAGCACACTTTCATCTTATTTACTTGGTAAATAGATGTGTTTTACCTAGTAATGCTACAGAAAATACATGGTAATGTTGAGAAACGAAAATGTGTAAAACTGAACAGTCTTGGTTTAATTACATAGTAATAAACTGGTAAGAAGCCACGCTTTCTTTTACAGCACACTTTCATCTTATTTACTCGGTAAATAGATGTGTTTTACCTAGTAATACTACAGAAAATACATGGTAATGTTGAGAAACGAAAATATGTAAAACTGAACAGTCTTGGTTTAATTACATAGTAATAAACTGGTAATACTGTGGAAAGAAGCCACGCTTTCTTTTACAGCACACTTTCATCTTATTTACTTGGTAAATAGATGTGTTTTACCTAGTAATACTACAGAAAATACATGGTAATGTTGTGAAACGAAAATGTGTAAAACTGAACAGTCTTGGTTTAATTACATAGTAATAAACTGGTAAGAAGCCACGCTTTCTTTTACAGCACACTTTCATCTTATTTACTTGGTAAATAGATGTGTTTTTTCCTAGTAATACTACAGAAAATACATGGTAATGTTGAGAAACGAAAATGTGTAAAACTGAACAGTCTTGGCTTAATTACATAGTAATAAACTGGTAATACTGTGGAAAGAAGCCACACTTTCTTTTACAGCACACTTTCATCTTATTTGCTTGGTAAATAGATGTGTTTTACCTGGTAACACTACAGAAGGTTTAATTAACAAGAGGACCCTGATGGCATATTTGCCAGGTAAGTACTAAATAAAATCAGGCATGATAAATGAATGAGCAAAGTTATTACCAGCCAAAACAGCTCAATAACTTAGTAACACGATGGACAGGTGAGATATTGGATTATACTACCAGGTAAATGGGATGTAATTTCTCTCCTTTTACATTGTAATTGCGTTATTATTTTACTGTAGTTACCTTCACAATGACGGTAGTAATTACCCATTAATGCAGTGTTGTTCTTTAGTAATAGTTGAGATATTTCAAGGCAATTAGTTAGTATTTACTCTGTAGTTACCATCATTTTACCAGTGTTAGTTACCTTGTAATTTCTTTCTTTTACCTTGTAATTACACAGTAAATACACAGTAATTAGGGGACTGTAAAAGAAAGGGTTACCCACACACACATGCACACACCCTCCCCAACTCTTCCGCGTTGCATCTCTTTCATCCGTGCACTTAGGATTTTGATCAGAGTTGGCAAACTTTGCTCACACGGGTACTTTCCTCAGATGAAAGATGCATGATCAAGTTGCCCATATCCAGATGTGCTACTGCTTTACCTTTGAGCCTGGGAGGCACATCAGAAATATTCCAATAACCATCTCCGCACCGCCTGCCATTTGTCATGTCAGACGTTTGATCAGAGAGACGGCTGTTGCGCATATCTATCATTTTAGAAATAGCTTGTCCTCAATTGTTAGTTTGTATTTTCGGCTTGTTAATTTTGCTCCCATGAGTATCACAAAGAGACATCCTTAGCTTCTTCCTCCTCGTCACGACAATGTCATGCGGAGGATCATCAGATTACGAGCGACGATGGGCTGCGACCAGTGTTAGCATGTGAATAACAGAAGAGCCGAAAGCTTTGGGATTTTAATAATCTGTAATATTTTCATGTAAATACAGTAAATGTCTGTCTTGCTACTTTAGCAGAAAGCTGTTCTTAGTCTACTCCCCGCCCCCGAGCTTCACCACCTCACATACAGCTCCAGCCACTGCCCGCGCACACACACACACACACACACACACACACACACACACACTCTGAAGCCCCTGCTCCACACACACACAGATTTGAATGTTACTCAAAGATTAAAATTGTTTGTGTCATTATGGTAATGACAGATAAACAATGTCTCCTGTCATTTAAAGCAATTAGAGTAGAAAATCCCTCTACTTTAATCAATTCATTTTGCATTTCTGTGGAGCATTCCTGGACTAATTAATTATTTTATCTTTATTTAATTTATGCTAACCTTCTAGATTATGAAGCGTTATTTCTATGCATGATTGCAATGATGGGAATTTTGTTGATGCACTGTAAACAAAAGATATAGCCTCGGCATGAGTGAGGAGTTCAAAAGAAGAAGAGGAAGAAGAACTGGATTGGTTAAAAGGATATTCACAACAGTTTGAACCTCGTGGAGTATGTTTCTTTTCCCTTTCTGCCACCAACAAAGCTGATAGCATTAACGTGCCCAGATAAACTCCCTGTCCTGTCGTTTCACGTTATCACATTCATAAGCCCGTGCGCGCCGCATTCGCAACCTGTCTCCTTATTGTAGCGATAACCTCAAGGCTGACAAAAGCCATTGTGGTTCAGTTTCTCATACCATGGAGGATGAAGTATCTACAAAATCCTTCATGTTAGAGAAATAAAACATTGCTGATTACCAGCAGAGGGGGGGGGGGGGGTTCAGGTAACAGCTCTTGTACACAGGTCAGCCAAATTAAAAACACAAATGTAAATGCAGTTATCGTGATACTGATAGGAAGGAGGTGTAACATTCAGGGACGGTTGATTTTGTCCTCAAAACCAACTTTCTTTTTATTGACCCTTTATCTGTCATTCACATCAAAATGTGATATATATATATGAAGAGTTCATTTGCAAAAGCAGATAAGTGCCATTTTGAAAAAAATGAGCTGATGCTTTTGAATTATTCTTTAGTGTTGTTTTCAATAAAGCTTTATTTCTTTTGAGTTGCATCTGTTTTTCTACATCTCATCTCCGGTCAAAGCCACTCAACTTTGGTTTGACTGATAACACCTGGTGTAAATAATAATTAAAAAAATTATTATTATTATTATTTTTTTAAACTGAGATATCTGCTTTTGCAAATGAATTCTTCATATGCATTATGCACTGCATGTTTCTGCCTATGTCCTTGTGTTTCCTTCCTGAGCTGAGTTGGAAGGACTGCAACGCACAAAAGGTAGTAAATGTGAATTTTGTCCCTCATCTCTTTTGTACTCACGGAGGGGATTGATCTCAATGCTAGTATGGACTGGTGGAAATAACTGCCAGAATACATGCTGTGTTATAAGAAAAGCCCTGAAGACCTTTGGTTATTGTCTTTTTGTGAATCAGTCATGAAACGCAAATCAAGATGGGTACTTTGACAAAATGTTCTTACAGAATAAAACAGGAAGTTGCTATAACACCAGCATATATAATCCAAACTCGGGCCAGACTTTATGTTTGATAAGAGTCCCAGCCTGAAAACATGTATACATGCCAATATTCAGAACCACTACCGCAGTTTGATGTGCTCTTCTTAGCAGGTTGTCCACACCTCAAACTGGTTAAGATCTTGAGATTTAAGTCAAATTTACATTCCCAAATCTGCTACCAGCTTCTATTCTTTGATGACAGTCCCACACAGAAAATTGCATCCTAATGTAAAGTCATAAGGCGCGTTTCCACTGCAGGAACTTCGGGGTAATTTTACGGGGCCAGCCCCGTTGGTGCGTGTTTCCACTGCAGGAACCTCCCCCACAGGGCCATTTACAGGAACTTTTACGGGGGCCAACGGAGTACCTACTCCAGGGTAGGTACTCCGTTCGGCCCTGAAAAGCTCCTGGGTGCGGCTCGAGGTTAACCCGGCACTGATTGGCTAAAGCTAGAGCAGGCTCTGACGCTACCAGAAAGCACCAAAACAACCGGCATTTTTAAAAGGGGGAGCAGAAGGGGAGCATTAGCCTAGCAGACACCGCTGTAAACAACAAGAAAACAGCAGGAAGATGTACACAAATGGGCCGACGATGAGGTGCAGACATTGATTGCAGTCTACAGCACCGAGGAGATTCAGAGGAAAAAAAACTCAAGCAGGATTACAATCAGCCGCCATGTGCACAAACACACAAACCAGAAACGCGGCTACCGCCTCAGCTCCTTCCATCCTTCTTCTCCGTTGTTGTTATGATTTTTGTGCATGTGCTTGTGACCTGCCTGGGTGACGTCACGGTTGAAACTGTTGCACAGCGGCGATCGAAACTCATGACGTCGCCGCAGGGTCCGACTCTGCAGTGGAAACACGGCCACTGAGAGGACGGTTCCTGTAGAAGTTCCTACCCCCTCCCTTTACCAGGAACTCCTGCAGTGGAAACACGGCTATAGTCAAAATGTCACCTCCTGAAAACAGTAAACAATTATTGAGTGACAGACGACATTAATCTACATGCATTTTCAAAGAGTTCAGTTTATTCAGTGCTTTTATAGTTTCAAGGACGGAAATGTAATTTGTGTTGAGAAGTAGAAAATGTGCAACACAACATAAAACCATGAAAAACACACCCACAAATTCGGTTTTCCATGAGGATTATAGATATTCTAAGTATTAAACATGCAGGTGGTCTAAAAGACACTTGAGATTTGAACGTGATAATCACAGTCAAGATGTGTTTTTTATTTCTTTTGTGTGATATGCAGCAACCCGGTGCTTAACAAGGACAAAATATGATTTGCACCCTTTACAGTATAGCCTAAAATCTGTGTTCACAGGCAGTTTGCAAAGTAGAAAAACACTAACACAGATTCAAACTGCCCCCTTTTCACGCTTTATGTTTCCTGAACACCCACAGGAAGTGCAGTGGGAATGCTAACCTGGCCTGGTGTCTGTGATCTCATAGCAGTGTCTTGCAGCACAAGGTTTCACTTTCAGGAGGCGCCAGCATGGGAAAAACAAAAAAAAAAGGTGCAAGTTGCATATTGTCGTCTTGGCAGCATATTAATGCTAATGTTCAAAACAAGTTTGAGCACCTGGGACTCAGAGGGATTACAACAGCCCTTTGAAGTGGATATGAGAAGTGCTTTTATTTTAGTTTGTAAATTGGCCCATAATGAGTGACACTCAGTTGAACAGAGGGGTGACAGCAGATTCACCTCCCCAATTACAAGCACACAATGATTTTGCTATACTGTAGACTTACTGAGAACGGACCTCTGTCGCCCTCACTTATGTCAGATTTAATATCAACTACACAGAATGGCAGAGAGAGGGCAGCTGTAAAGGATAATGGCAATTAAGGAAAAAAAAACTTTGCATGAAAAGGTTTGTTGTATGCTACAACAGACTTTACAATGTTGTTGGTATTTTGATTACAATGCCATGCCTACCATGATGT
>NW_028220999.1:0-35119 GCF_045865225.1 Trachurus japonicus | reverse complement strand
AGCCCAAAAATATACTTTTAAAAAAGTGTATAATGGTTTGTCGATAAAATGGGGCTGAATATTTCCAGTTTCTTTTTCCACAATGGCAAAATGAAGACAGTGGTCTGTGACTATTTGTAATGCTATTACCAAGAAACATTGCAAAGGGTACAAGATGCAGTGAAGAAACTGAGGGGTGTCTGTAAAGGTTTGTGTGGACAAAAAAAAGAAGGCAATAAATCTAAAGATTTCGACCTGGAGCCATCTGCAACAGTGCTGTGGGCTACTTTGCGACCTCTGGTAATGAGGGAACCGATTTTTTTCAAATTAATGATAAAATCAGAAGACTACCCAGGCATTTTAGAGCAGAATGAGTTGTGAGACAACCTGGTTCAGATCTTTGGTCTTTCAGCAAGTCAACAACCCAGTGAATCCTGACCTTAGTCCCATTGAAAACTTTTTGAGAGGTCTCATTCTGAGAAATTCAGAGAAATTGCAACAAGGACTCCTGCAAACTTAAAAAAATAAAATAAAACTATACAAAGTCTGCGTGGCAATTGAAAAAGCATGGCATGGGAGCCATCAATGGCCAAAGTTCTGCAACAGAAAGTTTGTATTGATTTATTGATGTTAATATTATGTCAAAATACTGTATTGTCAGTGCTTTGGATTATTTTTGTTAAATGTAGGTAAGATCTATTTTCTTGATAGATCCATCATTGCTGGGTGTAAAAAATCTTTTCTACAACCTAGTGTAGCCGGGTGGGAAAATGTAGTGCAACTGCTTACTAACGCCACCAGAGGGCGCTTTCTCGGTTTGGTGAACTGGTTGTAGAGCAGGTAGAAAGATACCGGAGGTCGCCATCTTGCCCGCAGCGGTGTGACCACACCACGGTTTTCGGAGGTTAATGAGGGTAAATATGATATAAATGTGTCTGTTTGCATGAAGTATCTAAGGGATATGTTTAAGAGTAATGCATGTTTACAGGCTGAAATGTTTATTGTTTATGTGGGCATGTGTGTTGGTGGTTGGCAGGTAAACGGACGACGAGAGAAACCCAACGGTTGTCGTGTAGCAGGCCGTCGTCAGTGCTGTTTGTGCTAGGCCTACGGAAAAAATGCACAAGTCAGTAACGTTATGTATTACAATACTGCACATTCGTTGTGATGTTTTGACCTGTGAGTGTTTAATGTGAATTTGTGGGCTCTTTGTGTTATAGGGTCGAGCCACTGTAGTATATATATATGAGTTAGCAGCCCCCGCCCTTGTCAGGCATCAATTGGTCCTCGTGCTACGTCACCACATTCACGCGCATCCCTTGGCTGCACACACAGCCCTTCATGCCGTTCTCTCCCCTCATTGGATAACACTTGTATCCCACAAGGAAAATTTTCTCCTCGGGTTACAGCAGAGCAGAGTGACGGAGAGACTCGTGTTTAGGCTGAAATACTTCATGTAAGTGATTGCTGACGGAAAATAGGACTATTTAGGACTTATATTAACAAAAACATTCCACTGATATCTGCTTTAAGGTTTACGGACATTGTCCAGTGATTATAGGAGACTAGACAGAGTTACAGTAAGCGTCCCGTGTGCCAGGCACAGTGTGGTGTCGCTGATTTTTGTTTCTACTAGTACTGTAGATACAGCTGAAGACTATCAGCCAGTTGAGTTTTAAACTTGCATCATTTGTTTTATTTGAACACCATATTCTTCTGTTCAGAATTAAAGACCCCAGAAGATATTTTTGTGTCCTGTGCTGGTTCAATTTAGCCAGGCTACACTAGGAAATACATACTCAAGTCAAGACACAAGTTTGGTCCTTTAAAAGCCTTTTGAAATGTTGAGACCTTCTCCCACTCCTACATTGCAGTCACCAGAGGAAAACAATATGTGGGTTAATACTTGGGCTATGCGCTTTTTTTTATACTAATGCCCTTTTTTCCCTTTTGTTCTACTATGTCGTTCTTTTTTCCTTTCTCTACGGGGAGCTTGGGGGTCAGCTATGGAGTAGCAAAATTGTCAACACAATCTCTTGCTCAAGGACATATCACAAGGATATTGAGCCATGGAAAGGGGGAGTTAAATGGAAAATACCTTTTGGACAACCCCCCCCCCCCCCCTCTTTTTTTTTCTTTCTTTCTTTTTTTTTCATGTATTTAGCTACAGTAGCAGCATGACAATGTCAGCCAGATGGTCCACTGCTTTGGTCTCAATATCTGCTCGAACTGCAAAACTGGTGGCAATTGCCATGCAAAGAAAAACAAAGAAAAGAAAGAAAAACTAATCAAATTCCCATCAGCTTCAGCTATGCTTTCTGTTTAGGCCTAATTAGCATGCTGACGAACTAGTAAACAAATTGCCACCTAATGCTTTTGTAAACAACAGCATGTTAGCATTGTCATTTTGACCATGATGTGTCAGGATACTGACATTTAACTGTCAGCACCACTGTGGCGTACCTTGAGCCACTTTTGATGACACATACTAAAGCCAGATTGATGTCATTTACCCTGAGTCCTCTGTAAGACCATTCTTTACAGCGATGTGACCACAACATCTCAGCATGCAAAATGCACTGGCTGTGACCTGCTGCCTGTCAGCAACCTTGTCTATAGTAGCTACAATTGCTTCTAAACTGTGGGAACTTTACACTTCCCATATATCAAGTGAAACTAATGATGATGCCTCCAACTATGTCAATTTCTGTTGATATGCTATCTAGCTAGCAAGTGATCAGCCCAAAAATAAGAACCGTCCTACATGTTGCACCTTCAAAATAATTTACCCATCCCGAAAAAACAAGATTCAGAGGTAAGATCCTAAAATAAAGATGAGCGAGAGATCAGTTGAATGCAAAGAGGAGTGACAAACAGCAGATGAAGTTAACTTGCTAGAGTTAGCTTGTTAACTTTTTTTCAAATAAAAGACAATATTTTTATGACAAGCTCCACCGGAGCCAAGGCTGCATGGCTTTGGGTTGGTACGAGCCGTCTTAACCTTTTGACAACACAGCTACCTCTTTAATTCAACAACTGTCAGGTTGGTGCTGCATGCAGTCAGCGCAGCTCCATTTATTTGTGTCTTGTCAAGAAACACCAGCACCGTCATCCTTTTTGATCTGACAAGAGCAGAGGGTGACATATGCGTGCACGTCACTGTGGGATGGTTTTCAGGGATCCGGAGAGAGGATGACATCAAAAAGTATTTCTGAACTCTTTGCCATTAGATGCTTATTTGGGAGATGAGTAAAATTTGCTTTTACCTCTCTAAGTCCCCAAAGTAACTCAATCCCTTTCTTTCTTTCCTTCCTTTCCCCCCATATTTTTTTTTCATTCTTGTTTTCCTTATTAGAGTCTTACCTCGGGGCTTATCACCAGTTAAGATACATCAAGGGGAGTTAAAAAATGATCTGTGACTGGTGGACTGCAAAACATGAAAGCTTTTCTGATGCTAATTATGGCACAAATTTAACAGAAAAAGATCCCTCTGCATTTTGCCCATGATCTATTTCAGTTTGTTCGAGAAAAGGCAATAAGTGTAGTAGCACTCATACCAAATAACGTCGGTATGATTTCCACTGGACTCACGGCCATCAACAAATTACTGACACATCATTGGAATGCCACAGCAGCAGTACAGGTGAAATGACAGAAGCTCCCCAGCCACAGGGCCCTGCTTTCATTTAGAGTGGCAGAGCCCCCATCCCCACCCCCACATGGACCACTGTCCCACAACACACACTTAACCACACACACGCACACACACGCACACCCCTCAGACCATCTCATAACCCATGCCCGTTTTTTTTTTTTTTTTTGGCATTTCTCATTCCATTAAACCCTGAATTATTCAAAGCAGATGAAATTGATTTCTTGATAGTTTAATCGCAAATCAAAGCCGAACTTTGGACCCAGTTCATTCCCTTAGGGCAATTTTTGACAATCAAATATTCATGGAGAAATGAAATGTTAGCAGATCATTCTGCTTCTGGCTGATTAGGCAGACACAATGAAATTCAGATGGAGAAGAGAAGAGAAGGAGGCATGGAATTAACTTATGCCAATATGCCGTGGAAAAATTGAAAGTCAGATACGATTTTCAGACTTGATTCCATGATTCTGGAGAAGCCCCTATACAGGGTGGGCCCTGTTTGACATATTAAGCCAGTCTGCCACACTGAATGACACAAGATCATTAAAACCTTTACAAAACTTTACCTCTAACAAGCCCTTATACTTTTAATTAATAAGCACAAATAGCGATTATTCACAGTGTTAGATTATACCCTATATGCATTATATGTCACTGCTGATAATCATAAAGCAATAGAATGATATCATTTGGACTGCGCCATCTTGGATTTTAGTGGGAGTCTACTTTCCATATCTGGAGAGGTGCGGCGGTTTGCCGGCCAAGAACCCGCCCACTGAACTTGAAGCAACCAATTAACGGCCGGTAACTGTCTGCGAACCTGTCACTCAACGTAACCACGCCCCCATTAATTAACAAATTTGAAGCCTAAACAACCCCCCCCCTCCCCCCACAGTGTTCACGGAGGTGGAAACTATCGGTAGAGACCAAAAAAATAAAATGTACCAGGCTGTAAATATGTTTTCTTAAGCTGTAAAGTCGATGGCGGTCAATGGAGAGTTGCTCACTTCCGGTCCCAGCCCCCAGAGGCCGCCGGAGAACTGCAGCTTTTTGAAAGTGGTCTTCACTTAACCCACAACTCCCCCCTTGGTTTGGAGCTGACAAAAGGATCATGAAAAAAAAGAGAGAGAGAGGGACAATGCGGCCCTGCGATCGCCCCGCGACGACCCCGTCCCCGCTGAGGAGGAACTAGAGAACTCAGCTGTAACGGAAAAGCACCTTTACCGAGCCGTGCCGTGCCGTGCCGTCACTGTGTAGTGGGAAAGCGCCATTAGTTAGTTGAGTTGAGAGAAGCATACTGAACTCAGCTTCATCCCAACCTCATCCCATAACTAACCTGAAGCCTTCACCTCATGAAAATCACAAGTTCATGGTTATTCAACATAGTCCCAATTAGGGATGTCCCGATCCGATATTGATATCGGATTTATGTCCGATATCAGCCAAAAAAACGAATATCAGATTATATCGGACTGCATCTAAAATCTCCGATATAAACGCTCCGATTAAAGGAATCCATTATTCCGCTCCAGCACTTCTGTCCCATATGAATAGAGAGCCTAAGCGGAAGCAGGAAGTAACAGTCACCATGGGACCTCAACTCTGAAAAACTCGCCATTCAAATGAACGGAACTGAAAATTTTATTTCGTGATCCGTTTGAATTGTGCCATGAGAAAAAAATATGTCCTCTACCTGTTTAAAACATCACGTTTCATCCCGAGAAATCAGCAGTTTGTTGTAAAGCTATTGTAGAATAAAATTCAGAAGAATCTGTAAGCAGAAAGACTACAAGTCGCGTAGGTGACGTCACACACCAAATGCCGCCCTTTCCCGTGTCAGTTGGTGACGTATTTTCTGTGGGACACAGATCTCCCAGATAGCACACGTACGTCTGGCCGACGTCGGCCTGAGGTTGGACGTCGGCCCTATAATTTATAACATCTGTCAAGCATCGGCCCATGGGCAAATATCTTCAAATTTGATACTCATTTGTGCCAGCTCATCAAACGTCTCTGGTGCGTCGGCTTTAAGTCGGCCGCAGACCTGCCCACAGACGGCGGGACCTCCTGTCAGTTTGGTCCAGAGACGTCGACGGAGTGCGTTTCAGGTAAGTTACTTGGGATATATTGCCAAAAAAAAAGAAAAGTTAGGCCTATTTCGTTTATTTTGTAAAAGTTAAAGGTTTCCGGTGAGTGGCGAGGTACAACGCGGTCGAAATAATAGGCTACCAGCACAGGTGCCAGCTTATTTATAACTGTATTTGGCGTTAACGTTAGTTTAACTTAACGTTAGTTATCCTAACATAACGGTTACAGCCGACACCAATAAAATGTTAAGTCCTATTTTTTTCCCTCTATTGGACGTTATCTGGCTGGAAAAAGGTAGAAGTGACGGGACCGCTCACCATGGTTACATAGATAGCAGACGCTTTTTAGGCTACATTTTTGTCCTCGCGCTTATGACACGCGCTGTCCCTGCAGATTGGCAGCTGACTTGAGAATGATATTAGGCTACTCTTGTTAACTGTTGAGACAATTGAAATTGGTAAAAACAAATGTGTATGCTTATCAAAATTACAGAAAGAAGTGGCAGGCAGGGAAGTGAAGTTTTACACGATGGCAGAGGGAAAGGGCTTGAGAGTGTGATTGTTGCTGAGATTTAATCAGGTTGATTTGTCAGTGATTTATGACAAGACCGGACACTGCACAGAGCAGCAACCACGAAGACTTGTCATCTCACTGGTCATTAAATAAGACACATTGTTTACTCCAGCACTCCTTAATTCTTTACCAATTCTCCGCCGGACCGCGGCGTGTTTTTTCCTTTTTATTTTGCAGAGCAGTGAGCGAGTGAGCAAGCACCTGATAAACAGCGGATGCGCACCAGATGATTGACCGGGGCAAAAACTGAAACGAGAGGCATACAGAGAGGAAAACACAGCATATCGGCTACAATATAAGGTAGGTAGCCTATGTCCAAAAGGCTTTGTCCTGTCGTCACGACGTGAGTGAGGGAGGATGGTGGTTCAAGTTTAGTGATGAGGAAACTGTCACTAGGTGCGTTTCCATTACCCCTTGAAATGCGCAAAACCTAAATATCGAAATTAAAAACTGGTAATGGAAACACCTACATTTCGAAAAAACTCTCAAATATCGCAAAAAAGTTTTTAGTTTTTGAGACGAATCGATACAAACTTGTATCGCAAAAGTGTAATGGAAACACTTTTTCTACACATCACCGGCGTCAGCGGAGTTGTGTGTGTCCACGCTGTGTTGGTTTATGTAACTTGAGGGGACAAATGAACCACATGTTTATTGTCATGCATTGCTGACGTGGGCATCGTTTCTCAATAAATTAGAAAAACCTTTCCTATCATTCTCCTTTTCCGTGCATGGTTGAAGGAGACTGGCTCGCATCCAGGCTCCCACTCCCTCCTGCGCCGAAATGGCGTAGTTGTAAAACTAGATCTAATTCAAAGTCTCCCGGAGTCTCGCGCGAGACCCAGTTGCCGTGCGCGGTGTGTTCACATGCAGTGGGAAAAGCTACCGCTTGTGTCATAAACACAGGAATATCAACTCTTTACTTGCTTCAAGTAAAAAAAACTTATCGGTGCATGTTTGAGTAGCCACCTGACGCTGTCTGTGGAAAAAAATTTACACTTCAAGCAAGTAAAGAGTTGATATTCCTGTGTTTATGACACAAGCGGTAGCTCCTACTGCGCCTGAATACACCAGCACTGCAACTTCGGGCTCGCGCGAGACTCCGGGAGACTTTGAATTAGATCTAGTTTTACAAACATGTCGGCTTGCTTGAAGTAAATAAACTTCTCGGTGCATGTTTGAGTAGCCATCTGACGCTGTCTGTGGAAAAAAATTGCGGCTTTGAGGGCTGGAAACAGCCTAAACAGCGGAACTTACATCCACTCCCATTCATTGCTGCCGTGGCGATGTGGGGACAGACGCAGCTACCGCAAAACAGGAGCCATTAAACTGAAAATCTTCAGATTCCTTCTTTTAGACCTAAAATGATATGAAAATACACCCCCGAGTTGAATTCGCCTGGAATTGTCCTTTAAGTCACATAAACCAGTACGGGTGTGTGGACACAACCACCTTGATGTCAGCGCCTCATCACCGCTGGTGTTAAAAGGCTCCGTTCTTTCTGCAGTCAGGTTAAAGCGCACATCCACCATGTTGGTAAACAATTAATCCCTCTATATATCAACGGAGGCAACCGTGCTTGATCAGCTTGGGTTCGAGGTGGTGTGAGTGCGGGCCAGCGGGGGACAGGGGAGGGGGCATTCGGGCTTCAGCACGGAACAACTGGCCCGTGTGAGTGCGTCCTTATTTGTGGCCGCTGCCAGCGCCACACGGCTTTGCCTTTCAGTAATCAAGCGCTGTTTTTGTCTTTGTTAAAAACAGTAACAGCAACAGCTGTAGGCAGCTGAGATGGCGTAGCCACGAGTGTGCCAGTGCCACCCACAGAGGAAGCTGGCATACCCAAAAATTTGATGCATTTTTTGTTTTTGTTATAGTCTATAGCTTCTAACATGTTATCGATCAGTCAATACATTTGTAAAAATCGCCGTCAGGTGATGCGTTGCGACACCTGCACCGGCTCGCGGAGAAACTGGACTAATGGAATAATTAACGAGTTAAAGGCCAAACCACGCCGTCTTGCCCTTTAAATTGAGAGCTGCGCAGTGCGCACAGGAAAGCAGCGATATCGTTGTCCTCTTCTGCTTTGCGATATAAAACCATCAGGCCAAGCTGTTACATAATCATATGTGATGAATGATGAGCCCAGTAGTTGTGTTCAGATGGTTAAATAGCTTTGTTGATCATGCGATCAAAGTAATTTAAAGGGATAGTTCACCCTAGAATGATATTTCGCTCATTATCTACTCACCCTCATGTTGACTAAGGGCTGGAAGAATTCTCAGAGTCCACCGTCCCTTCTCTGAGTTACAGGGGGTCTTGGCGTAGCAGTGCATGTCCATATAACGGTTGCAAAGGGACACCAGAGCTCTTCGTAAAAAAACACACACAAAAAAACATCCAAATACCTCCATGATGCTCGTATGTAATGTCCGTCTTGTGCTGAAGCCCCAAATTGCGTCCAAATCCGTCCAAATCTCGCGTGATTTGCGCCGGCGTCAGTGCGGTTACTGCGAATCACGCGAGATTTGGACGGACCAGGAAGAGGAGCTTCGAGAAGCTTCCGCTACAAACAAGCTTAAAATATAGACTTATTTAATTTTTTTCGGGACAATTACGCAATTTGGGGCTTCAGCACAAGACGGACATTACATACGAGCATCATGGAGGTATTTGGATGTTTTTTTGTGTGTGTTTTTTTACGAAGAGCTCTGGTGTCCCTTTGCAACCGTTATATGGACATGCACTGATACGCCAAGACCCCCTGTAACTCAGAGAAGGGACGGTGGACTCTGAGAATTATTCCAGCCCTTAGTCAACATGAGGGTGAGTAGATAATGAGCGAAATATCATTCTAGGGTGAACTATCCCTTTAAGCGCCGTTACGCACACCGCATCTCTCTCGTCCAGTGCGCTCCTCTCCTCTCCTCTCCTCTCCTCTCCTCTCCAGTACCTGGCTGCTCAGCTCTGGGACCGGGGCTGAGAGACGTCACCGCTTTCATTCCGTCTGATCCCTCTGGTCAGCGCGTTTAGATCCGAGTGGCCTGAGTGTCCCACACCTGAGCTCTGTGCCATAGCGCGCAGCTCCAGCTCAATGAATGACAGCAGGTCTCCCAGTTACCTGCAGCTGCTGCTCAACACTGATCAGAGCAGCTCACCCTTTGCTGAGGTTTTATTATGCTGCAGCTCCACAATATGTTTATTTGTCCCTCTCTCTATTAATGCGTTGGATCAAATTTTTATTCTGCGTTTGTATCCATCCAGCTCTCTGTCCACACTCTCCATGGCGGAAACGGTTACGCGCAAAACCCTCATTTAAATACTGTGGTTTGCGCGTGTTGTCATTTAGCATATTACTCATAGTAGATCATTGTGCTTGCGCTAACCAGACACGCAAAAGTGTGTTTTTTTGAATGACTTTGTTATTGATTTATTTGAGCACGTCATATCCATAAAACCTGTCCCTCTTCAGTCATTTCTAATCGTTAACACACACACACTTTGTACGTGTAGACACTCCGTGACTCTGCTGTTCTGGCCCTGACATCTCTTCCTCATCTTTCTCCTCTTTTTCTTCCTCACCGCAGTTCTCAGCCTCTGCAGATGAAATGAGGAGGGGGAGCCTAATGCCATTTGATTCGTCAGGGGCCAGCGGAGCCTTCGAGGAGTGAGATGCTGATGAAGAGGACTCACAAGTTATAATCTATTGATGACGGTTTTATTGATTGAATTTATGCTGTTTTGTAGCCTAACCTGAGTGAAGCATGAATAAAGTTTTTTTTAAACTTGACTTTTGCCTCTTAATTGTACATGCAGCACACAGGGATTGTTATTTATTTATTTATTACGTAGGATTGTAGAATATTGTAGGCTACCTAGTTCAAAAGGCCCGACCTAAATGAATAAAGGTCGTATGAATTATTTATAGGCTAAATATATGGAGCGCCTGGCGCTCCCGCTCCTGCTTTTATTGATCGCCGAGACGTCGGCCGGTGGTCGAGCTCGATCAAAGGCCGACGTCTCGGCGATATCTTGCCAATGAGCAAACGCTCTCCATGCGACGTCTTGGCGACGGAACTTGATGCGTCGGGAATACGTCGGCACGACGTATGTGTGCTATCTGGGCTGTAGTCCGTAGAGCGGTCTTTACACAAAATACATTCTTCTGTTGCTGTTTTACGATAAACTGCTGATTTCTCGGGATGAAACGTGATGTTTTAAACAGGTAGAGGACATATTTTTTTCTCATGGCACAATTCAATCGGATCACGAAATAAAATTTTCAGTCTCATTCATTTGAATGGCGAGTTTTTCAGAGTTGAGGTCCCATGGCGCCGTTACTTCCTGCTTCCGCTTAGGCTCTCTATAGGTGACTCTCGTTCACACTCCAACACAGTAGGTGGCGGTAATGCACCTTAATGTTGGTGCGCAGCCTGCCAGAGAAGAAGAGCGCCCGGCTCCTTTACATAGCTCCAGCATGGATGTATTATATTAACTGGATACCGGACCGGAAAATGGCCGCCGTTCATTTCAATGAAAGTTTTTTTTTTTTTTTTTTTTTTTTTTTTTTTTTTTTAATCGCTCTAGCTGCAGCTTTTTTTTTTTTTTATTTAAACAAATGCATTTACAAACTAGTCAGGCAAATATTATATCTGTCTAAAATTTAACAAGAGCAGACATCAAGTTTCAGAGATAAGAATTAAGAATAACATTAAATAGACAAAAATTAAGATAAGTGAGTAAAAAACAAAACAAACACATATCAAATATTTAGAAGGGAAGAGAAAAAGAAAATAAATAAATAAAAACATACATTACATCATCCAGGATTAAAACAAATGTTACGCTACATTAGTCAGATCATTTTTGAACATTGCATAGAGGTCTTTGGCATGTTTGGACTTAATAAATTTTAGGGACTTAATATAGAGATGGAATTCATTTAAAAAGTATGTGAAGATGGGTGGAGTTTTTAGATATTTGGCTTTGTGAATAAAGAATTTGGCTAGGATTAGTAAGACATTTATCGTTAAATCCAATTGTTTGTCTTTTAATATAACACCATAAGTAATACTATTGTAGTTTAAGTCTGGCATTGTTGGTTCTTTTCTTTTCAACCAGTCTGTAAATAATTTCCAGAACAGTTGGGTTTTACAGCATGTAATAAAGAGGTGCTCTGTTGTTTCAATATCATCTTCACAGAAAACACATAAATTACTTTCAAATCCAAATCTTAGTCTTAAAAATTCACTAGATGGATAGAAATTATTCATTATTTTATAATGTATTTCTTTTGTTTTGGGTGGAACTGGGTATTTAAAAAATTTCACTCTTAATTGAGATACGCTAAATTGATCAAAAGTATTCCTAATTTTATTTCTATTAGCTTGAGCAGGGTATAGATCATGGGTTAAAATAGATCTTATGAATTTGTTTGAGCACTTTTTGTCGAGGAAATGAATATCATTTATGACAAGCGTAGGGAGACGAGATGGGGACTGAGAATACAAATAAATATTTTTGGCTAGGGAAAGAAATGCTTTTGGTATGGCTTTGGTAAGAGATTTAAAATTTTGGAGATTGCAATTAAAGTCATATTTTTCACAAAAGTTGTCATAAGATAATAAATCTCCATTTGCATCTAAAAGATCCATTATGCACCAAATATTCTTATCCATCCAGTCTCTATAAAATATAGATTTTCTTTTATGAAGAATATATCTATTATTCCACAGTGGAGTACTGTGAGGTGTAAAGTTGTGCTTGTAAAGCAATTTCCAAAAAAGTAGAACCTGCTGGTGATATTTTGCCAACTTGGTGGGTAGTTTGCTTATGTTGTAATCACATTTTAAAATAAACTCTATACCACCCATCTTATCAAATATAGTTTGAGGAGTATGTGCCATATACTGATCGGGGATTTTACATATTGTTTCAGCCAGTTCAATTTCAGAGTTATATTCATACATTCAAAGTCTATTGCTTTTAATCCCCCTTCAGAGAGATCTTGGACTGTCGTTGCTTTTTTGATATAGTGAGTTCGATTCCTCCATATAAAATTAAAATTAATTTGGTTTATGGATTTAACAAAATCTGAACAGAGTGCTAAAGAGGATGCAGGATGAATACCTCTAGAGATGCTTTCCATTTTGGTGAGATAAGTTCTACCAAAAATAGATAAATCTCTCTGCAACCAAATGTTAAGTTTTTGCTTACATTCCTTTAGTTTGTTGGTCAGGTTAAGTAAGTTTCGTTCATTTTGGTTTTTTGTTACATAGATACCAAGATATTTTACCACAGTTTTAACAGGTATATCACAAATTACATTTTGAGCATTTTCATGGATAGACAATAGTTCACACTTTTGGATGTTAAGGAATAGTCCAGAGGCTCTTGAGAATACTTCAATGTTCTGTATGGCAACAGGAATCTGATGTTCATCCTTTAGCAGCAAGGTTGTGTCGTCCGCAAACTGACTTATTCCAAGTTCTGTTCCAAGTACATTAAGTTTTTTCAACGTTTCACAGTTTTTTATCATTATAGCTAGCATTTCTGCAGCTAAGATGAATAGTCCTGGGCTTGCTGGGCATCCTTGCCGGATTCCTTTCTGGACATTAAAACGAGGTGATGTTCCATGAGGTAGTGAAACACAACTATTGATGTCCTTGTAAAAACATTCAATGACTTCTATGAAACAGTTCCCAAATCCAAAAGCCTTCAGAGTGTGAATCATGAAAGGATGTTCGACTGTGTCGAACGCTTTCTTAAAGTCCAGAAATAAAATGAAACCTTTATCCTCAATCATATCACTGTAATCTAAAATATCTAAGATGAGTCGGGTGTTATTATGGATAGATCTGCCATTTAGGAAACCTGACTGAGTTTCGCTAATAATTTGAGATAAACCTTCTTTAAGGCGACTTGTGTATATATGTGCTAATAGTTTATAATCATTATTTAACAATGTAATAGGTCTCAGATTGTCTATGATTTTGGGATTTTTACCTGGCTTTGGAATTAAAACTATAACCCCCTGTTTCATACTTGTGGGAAGATTATGTTCATTGAGAGCTTCAACTAAAACTTTGTATAAAAATTCTCTAATTATGTCCCAGAAATGTTTGTAGAAATTGGCTGTCAAACCATCAGAGCCTGGGGATTTGTCCAGATGAAGACGATGAAGTGCATTATCTAATTCTTCAATTGTTATTTCTGCATCACAGAAATGTTTGTAATCTTCGTCAATTGTGGGAATTTTGTCTTTAATTAAATCAAAAAATGTTAAGCAATCTTGTTCAGAGTATGATTTTTTATATAAGTGATTATAGAAGGAGAAGATTTCATTAGAAATCATTTTGGGATCTGAACATTCTTCATTTTCAATCAATAATGTCTTGACAGTATTTTTTTCTTGACGTCTTTTTTCTAATCGGCAAAAGTATGAAGTGTTTTGTTCTCCTTCTTCTATCCATTTAGCCTTTGAACGGATATAAGCTCCTTTGGCTTTGTGCATAAAGATGGTATCAAGTTTGCTATGCAATTCCATCATTTTCTGTTTGTCTTCTTCTGTGTGACTACTTTTGTTACAAAGTGTGTTCAGGCTTTTAATTAGCTCTTTTTCTTCTTTTCTCGCCCTAAGAGCTTTTTCTTTACTATAGGATATAGAGTATTTCCTGACATTATATTTTAAAAATTCCCATTTGTTTGCATATGATTGAATTTCAGGGTCTTTTATAGACGCGTCCACCATGGCTCTGATGTTCCCACAATACTCTTCATCTTTTAGTAAATTTGAGTTAAATTTCCAGAAACCTCTATTCATTTTATTATTAATATTAGGTTTCAGCTCTAAATGAATTAGACTGTGGTCTGTTAAAGGAGCGATATCCATTGATATATCAGAAACATATTGTGATAAACCACATGTAAGTAACCAATAATCAATTCTAGACTTACATGTTTTGTCTGGTTTAAACCAGGAGTATTGTAACATCTCAGGGTTCTTGGCTCTCCAAATATCTTCTAACGACAGTGTGTTACAAAAATCCATGACTGTGTTGTTAAAGTGATGAGTATTAAATCTCGATGGGCATCTATCTTTCCAGTCATCTGGGCTCATATTAAAGTCACCTCCAACAAGGATATAATCAGTAGGATATATACTTTTCAGGTCCTCAATCTCAGTGCAAATAGTTGCCATCAAATCCTTGTTCCGGGAACTTATATTATAACCATACAGATTGCAGATGATAAAAAAATGATCCTCTATGTTCATGACTATCACTATCCAATGACCATTTATATCTACTTTGTGAGATATGACTTTTCCTGGGCAGTTGTTAAGTAAAACAGCAACTCCACTTGAGCGAGAGGAACCATGGCTGAATATAATTCTATCCCCCCATTGATTAGACCAGAACTTCTCATCATTTTTTTCAGAATGAGTTTCCTGTAGGAATGTTATATGTGCTTTTAAGCCCTTGCAGAACAAAAATATTGCTTTTCTTTTATCTTTATTTCGTAGACCTCTAGTATTTAAACTATTTAGCGTTAACTGACATGTAAGAGAAGACATGAAAGAGAAAAGAAGAAAAAAAAAGATTTACACAGACAAAAAAGTGTTAGTGTAGTGTGTAGATTCTAGTGTTTCTATCTTAACTCTAGAATAAGGTATCTTTTAGAAAAGGCAGTGTCCCTTAGTGAAAAATTCTGTTCAAAACTTCCTGAATATACATATTTTTTTGATAAATCAATAATAACTTGCATAAACCAACTATTGCATGAACCTTTAAATGGTTGATACGCCCACACATGTATGCATATTCTGCCATGTGAGATGGCCTGGTACTGAATTAAAACGTTATGGCTTTAACTGTCATGAAAATAACACCATAATCTGAACAATCAACAGTCATTCAATATCCAAAGTACCATGCTGATGAAACGAGTTATCAGTAATCCAACCTTATAAGAAAGTTGTTTACATATGGAGGCGCACAGAATAGGACTGATTTTACCTAAGATTATGGCACTGGAATAGGGCGGTTGTTGATGAAACCAATGGGACCTCGGAAAAAGGCTGGCTGACCGCGCGATCTTGCTTCCTTTATTTTCGGCCACACTGCGTCTCGCGCCTCCTTGTCAGCTTTGGTCAGGTCCTCCGCGAAGCGAATTCCGTGCTCCCTGCATGCTGCGTGATTCTTGGATGCTCGCCAAGTTGTGTCGCGGTGGATCCTCATGGTGAATTGCACGATGATCTGTCGATTTTTTCCGTCCACGTTCCTCCCGAGGCGATGTGCAGAATCGACGATGTCCTCCATCTTCTCTGACCATTGTGGAGTGATTTTAGACAGGATTCTGATCACTCTCTCCCTGGTGTTTTCTCCCTCCATCTCCTTCAGACCATGGACACGGAGATTCCAGCGTCTCTTGTATCTTTCACATTCCAGTAGTCTCATCCTGAGGTCTTCATTTTCAGTTGTGACTGTAGAGATTTGTTTGTCTAGAGCTGACACTTTTTCCTTGCAGTCTTTGATTTCTTTGAAGTTAAAATCCAGACTTTTGGCCAAGTTGGCAATTGCAAGTGTGTTTTCTTTCAGCCTGGAGTTAAAACCTTCCACCATGGATGTTAGACTTTTAACAGCCATGAAAATGGCAGCGTTTGATACCTCATCTTCTCCGTCGCAGTCAAAGGAGGGAGAGTCCTCATCATTTGTTTTTTTCTTTCTGATCGGCCCCGGGATCTTCGTCGGGGTTTCGCGGTCTCTTTTGTTGCTCACCGTGCTAGTGCTCGTCTCCATGCTTGAGCTAGCATAGTCGTGCACGTCAAGTGCTTTCTTCGCAGAAGTCGCCATTTCTTCTTCTTTTTGGTCGGTGAAATAAAATCAAAAATCGAAGTAGTTGGTTTGTGCACGTTTTTAGCGTCTTCTCGATTAGGAAGCGTAGTTTTTCATTTAGATTTAGGGACTTTGCCAACAGAGCAGAGTTAGGTGCGTCTGGTCAGGTCGCCATCTTGCCCCGCCTCCCCATTTCAATGAAAGTTGCTCGCCTGGCGCATACGCCGAAAAAGTTTCTGACTTCCGGGTTTACTTCCGCGTTATGCGGCCCATAGAGCATGCGCAGTTGAGTCACCCCCCATAATGCTCTGCGGTCTCCCATCATGCCCTGGGGCAATGAGAACGAGCAACCGCCGTTCTAGTTTTGGCGCTGCGCGTTCATGTATGTGTTACTTGTGGATTTAAGGAATGAGTATTAAGACTTTTACAGGACTCACACGGACTTTAAAACAAAGATAATGATTTAAAAAGTAAGACGGCCGATCGTAGGTTTACTACGGTCGTTTATATGATCGTTAAATCGTTTTGACAGTTAATTAATATACGATGTTACACTGAAAACGAGTTAGTCCGAACCTGTAAGCTTAAATCACAATGGAAAATAAATCATAATTAACTGTATTTTTGTTAAACATGACAGAGATGACCACAGAACACCTCAAATAATGTAATGAGGCTTTACTCTTACCTTTTTTTATATTCAATAGTATATTTAACTTGCTGCACAGTTCACCAGTTGTATTTACAGGATGTTGGTGGAGTATAGTCACACGTGTTTTGTTTTTATCAACCACAGCTGTGATTAAAGAAAATTAGAACTCTTTGGCAAATGCATCTTCCTTTTAATAATTGTCTGTACTGGCTGTGTTCATAGTTGTTTCATCATCATCATTAAGCCTTCAGGTGGATGAGACTCTTTGTAATTCAACAGTTTAACCTTACAATATTTCCACAACACACAGAATATCAGTGTCCACTAATACAGCTGTTACAGAACCAGACATTTTAATTAAACACGACGCCCCAGACACAGTTGATGTTGGATTTGGTAGAAGCAGAAAAAAGTCACAAGCATGTTTGTTTTTTTCCGAACAATTTAATAATATGATGATGAGTTTAAGTGATCATTTAGCATACTGACACTGAACAAACACACACTGACGACGGTGAGGAGGAGAGAGGAGGATGAGGAGGACGTCCACGGTTCTTCCTCCGGCCCCGGTGAAGACGGGGAGCAGCTGCACCGTCAGGACACACACACGACACACCGACCATGGGGGAGTCTGGAGAAGTCTCGGTTTACATTTTACCACCGTGGCATTAATTAAGCCGTAAAATAAATTGACGTGAACGGAGCAACAGGTGTAGAACATCAGCCGCGATGAGACACTGTTGACACACACAAACACATACAGCATAAATGACTTATCAAGCTAAAATTACTGAAAAATATGAGTTTTACAGGGAAAGTAATGTAAAACAGTCCGGTTTCACGTCAGTAAAAGCAGTACGAGGCGATCTCATCAATTAAAACGTTACGTTTAAGAATACGAGTTGACAAGAGACTAATAACAGACATTAACTATCATAAAGTTAAATTAACTCGATGTGACCAAACAAAAACTCACCTTTGAGCCGTGTTTTCCACTTTTCTGAGTGATTTTAGCACCGGACAGAGTCTCATTAGTTTCAGGCATCCTCGGTCCCGAGACACACACGACCGCGCACTGCTGGTGCACGGACACAGCCGTGACGTCACGGCCAGAAATGAGACTTTTCTGTGGCTTTTCTGGCCGTTAGAAAACATTTTGACGGATAAAAAGTCCATGACTTAAAAATATAGAATACAAAGATTAGTAATTAACGGAGGTTACAGCTGGAAGTATCCTGTGAACAGTTTTACAGGCTTCTCTTTTACTATTGCGGTCTATGGGAAAAATCCTTTCTGGGCCGCATGGGATTTTTTGTTGCAGTACCACGGGTGGCCACTGGGAAAAATCGGCGTGCCTGCTGAGAGGATTACAGGGGGGCTGAGCTCCAGCAAAGACGGTTTATAAACCAAGACCTTTCATGACGAGTCAGCTTCCTGTATGCATGTCACGTGGGCTTCTGCACGGCCACGCCCCTTTAGAGAGACCAGAGGCAGCTTGGAGTGTATTGATTCCTATGGGACAATTTAATGTGAACACCGATTATGGTCGGGTCTTTCTCCCCACGGTCACTGAAGCAAATTTTGGACTCATTTTTCACAAGCCACATTTCTTCTGAACAGTTTGACACCAAAATGGTAATTTTCAGACGGAGAGATCCGGAGAAAATCCACTTTGTTCCAGACCTGTCTCTGTCTCTACGACACACTCTCGCGAGATTTGGCACCGATCTCCTAGGCAACGTCAAACAAACGGCCGCGAACTCCCGTGAAAATGATTTAAATTATTTTTGGCATGCTAAATATTACTGTAGTGTAAATATTTAATGTTATCATAAGAAAAAAATATCTCACTTTCATCTACCTAAAAATTGTATAAATCCACACACACGTTCACAGACGAGGTGGGGAGACGGTTGGCCACGCCCACTTAGAGAGACAGGAAATGTATACCATTTCATATCATTGGAGCAGCCGCTCATGGAGTATCTTTCCATTTATTGAATATCTTTGGCTCCAGCATGCAGAGATCACATGATCACAACAACAACAGCGTGACACACACACACACACACACACAGACACAGGTGCATGGACAGGTCGCGCTTGCCCGCTAATAAACGGTAAATGCGCTATATTGCTCTAAAGGTCGGTGGTCAGATTCTTCTGGAGGAAGACCAGCTGGTCCACATGTTGTGTCGTGTTACGGTCAGGTTACGGTGCGTTCACACCGGGCGCGAGTAACAGTGCTAAAGCCAGCATTAAATTAACGATGCTAATTTCTGTTAGCCTGTCTATGGCGTTTTACATTATACGTTAGCATTAAGCTAGCGGGCTTTATGCTTAGTTGTGACACTGGCTGTGTGTTTTGAACGTCGTTTCAAACTATGTGGGTATGATTAAACATCTTTGATGCTTAAATATTGCTGCTTAATATATTGCTTTACTCCTCTTTTTATTTTATGTAGGCTATGCCATTTTTACTGTAAGGCAGGCTATATAATCTTCAATTTGGAGTGACAAATAAAACCTTGAAGCAAGAAGATTTTGCCTTTTGTTTGACATTGATACAGTAATTCAATAACAGTTGTAAATAAGGTTTATTTTTTAATATTTTACAGTTCAAAAGTAAGCTCACTACTGTCTGTCCCATTGAAGAACATGACAGCAGCAGCCTGTCAGTCAGCAACAGGAGGACTCTCCTTTGTATTAGAATTTGAAAAATATAAATACTCGTTTTTTTTCCCCTAATATCGGATCAATATCGGTATCGGGCCGATATTAAAGGCTGCAATATCGGTATCGTATCGGAAGTGAAAAAGTGGTATCGGGACATCCCTAGTCCCAATATTGTTCCAATGAAGAGGGAGTTTATCAGGAATGATCAAATGCTGCTTTCACTCCTTTTTTCAGGGGAACTGCCCATTGGTCCGATCTCCCATTGGTTCGACCTCCCGTTACTCCGACAAAATACGCTGGTCCGACCTCCCATTGGTTCGACCTCCCGTTACTCCGACAAAATCAACCACAAGTCGGACCAATAGGAGGTCGAACCAATGGGTGGTCCCGTTAGTTCGAACTGTCATCGCTACTTTGTGACAAGCTCTTCCATTGATAGGAGCATGCAGCTTTCTCTCTCTCTCTCTCTCTCTCTCTCTCTCTACGCACATCACACACATACACGCGCGGCCCAGAATATCTCCATATTCAGTCAGAGAGCCAGATCGTGTCAGATCGCGCACAACCATCATAAATGCTGATCAAGATGTGTAAACTGATAATCAAATCGACTAATGGGAGGTCGGACCAGTGCCATGGACCCCTTTTTCAGTGGTATACAATGGCTTCTGAGAGGTTTAAGGGAGGTCAGGGTGAGGAAGGTTTGAAAGGATGAATCTTACTCATCACCTTGTGTGGTACTGTAGGTAATATTCTTATTTGAATGCAATGAAAGACATTGCTCCTTTATAACATTTCAAACGTATTTTTATTTGTTTGTTAAACAAATAAAGAATGATTTGAAATGGAAATTTCTCAACCTCATATGAAAAAAGATCTGGAAGACTTGTTATGATTAAAACAACCTGTAGCATATACCAAAGCTTCTCTAGGGAAATTATTTAATCTATTCATCTAGGATTAGTTTTATTTTGATTATATACCTGTATGTGCTTATTTGATTTAGATTTAGATGGGGAGATCAACACTATATGAATAGTATTAACTTCCAGTTAGCTTGGCACATAGGCTAGTTGTTTCTCCCTGATTTCCCAAAAAGTGAACCAATGCATTTAATGAATTATATCCCATTAGTACATTATTCAATACAATAAATTCAGTGCATGTATTTCTCTGATCTAAAAAGAGGTCTGAAGTAGACTGATGTCAACTGAGTAGCCTACACTCCAGCCTCTGAAGAAGGCCGTGAGATCTTAAAATGTTGGCGAAGGTGACAAGCCAAAAAAAAAGTTGCAGCACCACTATTGAAAATATTGCTCTTTTCACATGAAGTTTGGTTAAGAAAAACGGCACCATCCAATCTCAAATTTCATGTCCTTATCAATCTATAAATGTTTTGTCCAGACCCAGACACAGAGGTACTTTCAGTATGACTCATCCTTTGATGGCAGCAAGCGTAGATGTTCACAGTTAATTTGTTTGGATTGAGCGGATATGAGGGCGGACACAACAAAGTACTTTTTTTGAGAATAACAGTGTTATCTTAAAAAACAGTTCTCCAGGTCAAACCCACTGTCTACAGTTCATTTCTTTTGGAAAAAAAACACTTTACTGAGGAGATGAGTTTCTCACTTTTATGATAGTATTCCGAATTAAATATGAATGAATTTAAGACAATATATACGAAACTCTTTTCTTATGACTTTGCAAGTGTAAACATGTTATATTTTACAGTTGAACATTTCAAGAATAGTGAATTCTGTATGAGTTTATTCTTCTTCCCGTGTACTGATATTTATAACACAGATCAGTTTGTGATCACTAAAATAGCTACATTTTTATCTCAAAATAAATGTCTTTAACTCATTTGAGTACAGTACTATTATATCACCATCATGATCCCATTTGAATTTTAAAGGAGCTCTATGTAAGACTGCGGCCAAAACTGTTTCTGCATTCAAATTCAAAACACGGCAGCGAGTTGTTTCCCCTCCTCTTGCCCCCAGACTCGAGGTTGCCAGACAGCCACACGCTAACCTCTGCTCACTCACACAGTCAGCCTCAAAGTAAAGATGTCCATGCCTCTCTAAAACATGTTAGACTGCATTGGTTACTACCAGCAGTGAGAGGGATGAAGCAGCAGTACACCTATATCTGTTACATACTGTATCTCTTATGTAATCGTGTTTCTGTAGTTTGAGCAGGTTGTTGATGAATATTTGACTTTTTATCCTGTTTTATTGCTCTGACTCACAGAGTTCATGTCAACTCAGGTGATCTGAAGGTAATTGGTTCATTTCATCGCTTTGACACTGTGTCATGTGTGCTGACACAGACACACTCACTGTTACACTGCATCTACAGGAGCCTTAGTGCATGTTCTCTTCATGCCGTAGATGAGCCAACCTATGAGACATGTTACTGCAGAGTAAACGACACGAGCACCTCAGAGTTTTCTCCTCTGACCATCGGATCATAACACATAATGAACTGACCAGGCTGGACTCATCTCATGAACTGCTCCACAGCTGCTATAGCTCAAACAAACTATGTTTCATGACAGGACGGTAGAGTGACAAGCCGCTTATTTCTTCCGTGTGATATCAAGGAAAATATAGCCGATAATCGAAATTGTAAAAAAAAAAAAAAGTTATCCCAATCCCAGTTGGAGATCGCTTTATACCCCAGCCGTAGTTGCAGCTCAGTGATAGCTTAACTGGCAACCCGGAGGCCAAAGTTCCACTGACGCTGTGATTGGGAGAGGGCGGTGCAGGCCAAAACACAAAAACAACATGATTTGCAGGCTGCAAATAAATGTTTAAATGTGAATATGCTGGCTGTAGTATTGTTGTCAGTTAAATCAGTATTTCAAATTAACATTCCTTAGTCTCTGGTGACATATTGAGTGATGATTAGCTTGCTGTACATTTATTGCATACAGTTTCTTCAAATAAAAAGAAAAAAAGATCTCAGCAAAAGAATGAATTTCCTGTACATTACCAAACAAAAGGATATCACTTGAATTCACTTCAGAGATGTGATCCTCAGATGATTAAAGCCCATTTGAGATCTCAGGAACGGCATAGCCTAATAATGCAGTGAGTTCTTTTTTTTTTCAGGTGTAAAGAGAAAATGAGAGAGTGATAGAGGTGATGAACAGGCGCACAAAGAATAAAAGGAGGAGATCAAACGGCATCACAGGGAATGAGGAAGTAAGGAAGAATTTTTAATATAGCTCTGCCAGTCTGCGTGGCTAATTCACTCACCATCTTTTCAGTTATAAGCAGACTGACTGCAACTGTATCTTTTCAAGGCGTAGGATGACTTACTCGCACTGACATGGAGTGCAGCAACATCAGATATATTAGTTCAACAGATTGCATTACTGCTCTGAACATACTTGTGCCCAGCTGCTTTCATCTCTCTGCAGCATGCTTCACGGAGTTGGGTCCGTCTGTGGCCTGTAGAGCCTCCAGTTAAACCCCTAAACCTGCCATGTAGAACCGTGATGTCACTGTTACAGTGCTCATTAGAAATTTGAGCAGTACAAGCAGGTGAAAGTTAACAAATATTATAACACATATTAAAAACCTCAAAAAAAAAAAAAAAGGCAATTTAGTTAGCACCAGGCCTTGCAACAACAGTGGGCTAAGCTAAAGTTAGCTTTGTCTAGAGTCTTAGAGATATAGCCTTACATGTGATGATTTTGAATAGCAAACAATTAGCACATTAACATTTTTGATTTGCTACTGTTACTAGTTAAAGTTGCCAAAGCTTAATTAATAATAGTGAGCTGGCAACATTCCAAAGCAAAAGTGTTAAATTGTGCTTCTTATTTTTTTTTTGAGCATTTGAAAAATACATACTCTCAATTATGATAATAATACAGGTGAAAAATGAAGTGCAGTATAAAAGTGCAAAAACCATTCAGGGGATTCATGAAGGAAAACCCAACAAAAACACAACACCAAACATTTTTTAAAAATTGCTTTTTTCCTCCCCTCCGCTCCTCAGCCACACTTATGTTTCGTTAGGCATTAGGAGCAAGCTTAATTTTCAAATCACAAAATGAGTGTTGTCTTTGCCAGAGAGAACTTCTGGCTCCTCAATAAGAGGCCCACAAACACAACATGTAGTGCAGGTAGGTAATTAAAAAACAAAACAAGAAAAAGGTGTTGTAGTGTTGTATCCACTAGCCTGCTTACCCATTGGAAGTCAAGGGGGATGGTTAAACTGACTCCCAGACATTGGGCAAGAGGCAAGTACAGCAACAACAGGTCACCGTCTTTCACTGGGTTGACACCTATAGCAAGACCAAAAAAACACAAAAGACATTTGCCTATGGGCAATTTGACCTGTGAGCACCCAGAGGAAACATGCACACTTCATACAGAAGCAGACAACCCAGAACCGCCCTGATTGTGAGGTTGTAATAATCACTGCACCACTGCACCTTCTACAGTGACTGACCCTCTGCCCTCACAGTACAAAGCAGCCACGCTCTTATGGTGGGCTCTTCAGGACCAATAGCTATATACTTCTCTTGAAAGTGAAGAGAACAACATGTTGCTTTTGTATTTTGAAGGTTAACAAAACAAACCTGTAGATGCTGCCAAACAAACACTACAAAGGGTATTTCGGCAGCCTGGGACAGTTATCTGTAACTGCTACATGGAGCTTCCTGTTGCTGGTTTGATGCATTGATCATAGTCTGTGAATGAATAGCCTATAGTGTTTGATAGAATAATAGATTGTCTTTTTTAAGTTTCCAGACCTTCATTACATACAGTAGTATCATTGATAACCTACAGCAAATTTAAACTAGAGCAAATTAAGCAGCAGCAAGTGAGACTTTGACTTTAATTTCAGTCTTTATACAAATTCTATGACCCTCAAAACAATATCATTTTCCTGAAGTAAAATAGTTTGGTAATTTCCTATTATTAAGACACTTAAAGGAGCAGTATGTAAGAATGTGGCCAGAATTTTTGCTGCAGTCACATTCAAAACACAGCAGCGCGTTGTTTCCCCTCCTCTACCCCCCAGACTCGAGGTTACCAGATAGTCTCAAAGTCTCAAAGCAGAGTAAAAATCTAAATATCAACAACCTCACTGTTTTATTGCTCTGACTCACAGTAACTACGAGCAGAGTTCACGTCACTCAGGTGATCTGCAAGTTATTGTTACATTTCACCGCTCCGACGCTGTGTGTCTGTGTGCAGCGCTGACACACACACACACACACACACTGTAACCCCGCTTCTACAGGGGCTTCAGTGCGTGTTATTCACGCCGCAGATGAGCCAACATGAGACATCTTACCGTGTGATATCAAGGAAATATGACCATAATAACCAATAATAGAAAACAATCTTTTTTTTTCTCGCGATCTTGTTTTATCTCCCAGCCGTAGCTGCAGCTCAGTGGAAGCTTAACTGGCAACCCGGAGGCTGAAATGTCACTGACGCTGTGATTGGGAGAGAGCGCTGGGTGGCGCCACATGCCAACACGTAAATTCAAAGCATAAACATGATTTGCGGTCTGCAAAAAAATAATAATAATAATAATGTGAATATTCTGGCTGTACTATTGTTGTTGGTGAGTTCAGTATGTTATATCAACATCATTCCTGAGTCTCTGTGACATATTAGGATGATTTTGCGGCCAGTTGCTTTAGATTTCTTACATATTGTACCTTTGATAAAATCTGTCCATGTGTTTCCTGGTGGGAAAAGAACGACTTGCTCAAGTTCCTCCCAGGAGATACATTCCAGCTGAAAGAGCTGCTCCATGTGTGTGTCAGAGTGGGTTTATTTCACACCTAAGCCAATCAAAGGAGACTCTACCAATAGAAGGTATGGTCTGACATGGTACAGCCTGCAGCTGGGCATTTTTGCAGGGTTGTGCTACAAGATTATCAGCCTTAAAATGATTGCAGGAATTGATATTTTTAGGTTGCACCATTTTTTTTCCCTTGGTGAGTCACAACAAACCTCTTGATGAAATAATTGTCTCCTTTGTGAGAGTGTTCCATTATAGAGAAAATAATATGGCACTTACTCAAAATCAGCCCACCTTTATCTATATAGCTAGTGACATTATAGCTGGTGTAAAACTCTTCAGAGTTAACTGTGTTTAATAAAAAGCACTCTCCTTCACTTTACTTCAGACTGACGCTCTGGTAATTTAAGGCCTTGCAATAATGCAGAAACCCAACTGGACTGCTACAAGACATGCAAAGCCAATGGGATCATGACATGCTTTATGGGAAATCGCCTATCCCAATATGACCTCTCCAAGGTCAACGTACTGTATCCTGCAGTTGAAAATGGGTCTTGAGACTGAGTTCCTCCTAGAGCTCCTTGTGATGAAGGTCCATTATTTATTTGAAATTGTTTGTACCACATGGGAACTTTCCTTCACACAATAAATACTGTATGTGCAGTCTCACCGCTGGACATACAGTATGCACTGTTCAGCAGCAGTGTGAGTATGATACAAATCCATCTGAGACTTTGTATTCCACCATAGCTCCAGGGGCTGTCTCCTTACTCACCTCCTCTGTAGCATATATAAAACATGCTCTGGGTCTGTTTGCATAATGCATTAATGTTTTCAGTTTGCTAAATTAATATTTTCTAATATGGCAGAGCCAGCACATGAACACTCGTCTACATGAAAAATAAAAATAAAAAACAGTACAGATTTTTCCGAGTCTAGAGAAAGACTCAGACAATATTCGTGTTTGTACATGGATTTTATACCTGACTACTGCTGCACAAAGTGTGGTAGCCTGGCAGAGGAGCTACTCCAGTTGTTAAAGTTCTCAGCAACATACATCATTTGCTGATATTCTGTCCAAGGTTACAGAAGTGCTTGCGTTTGTGGAAATTATTTCATGAGTCTCTGTCAGGCTGATTGAGCCAAAGCCAAAGCCACAAACTCACCTGTGGGCAGCAGGCCAGTGTGGCAGCGCTGGTCATAATGAAGAAGGTACAGTGCAGTTTGCTTCTTTTTTTCTCTTGTGCTTATGTTTTGTGTAAGAACTGATTGGTACAGAAGGAAAACAATTGTAATGGCCATCACTGAAGCTCCACTGCCATCAAGTGGAGTTACAAGAAAACTGCAGGTCGGCCTACACACAATCTGGCAAAATCATACTGTATGATCCATGGATGAATTATGTGCTGTAAACATGTTGAAATGTGTTTTTAGTTAGATATCAGATACAATGTAGAAGGTCAGAAACACGTGGTCACTGATACTGGAAGTGCAGCATTTTGATAATGCATATCTATTAGTTTTTAATCACTCTCAGCGCAAAGATTGAAAAGTGAAGATTATGATGATGATCTTTTGTTGTTGTTGTTGTTGTTTATTTGTGTTTTTTACTGAGCTACTGTCCTGTATGAGTAAGAACGGATTCACCTTCTTTTTTTTTGAAACGTCTTCCATCAGGATTCATTTGGATTTAATAGGCAAAAGCCGTAAGGGGTAGTAACTTTCATGTGGATTCACCTGACCGGTCCATTTCCTCCCCAGCTGTGAAAGTGCACCCAATAGAAAATGTTTCACTGTCCACAGATGTTAAGCAAAACGGTCTTGTAGTTTGAAAAATTAGGACACGTCTGAAAATGCACTCAAGATTTCAACATTTTTTTGGCTCAGCCGGCTCAGCTCAAGATGTAGCTATTTATGTTACATTAAATGTCTTGAATTGAACTCAACTCACTTGACTTCGACGCAGATGTTTAATACATCAGACAAAAGAATAAAGTGATTTGGATATGGAGGGCGAAAAAAAAAAGCTGCAAGGCCAAAGGAGACCCTTCCTCTAATGATAATGTATGTCTAGGATGATTAAGTAATGCTGTTTCAGTTTAATGTCAGTTTTCTCCTTTAGAAAAGTCACTAGACTTTGCTCAAGGAGACACTTCTACAATGATGTGACCATTTCCCTTTCTTGGCCTAGCTACAAAACAGCCTATACTGTATGCTAATGTCTCCTGTATTGGTCATGTGACGGTTATAATGTCAACATCAATAGGATAAAGAAGATGCTTTCATGTCACTCTCTGTGGGGATGTATGACATTGAGGTGTTCCCCTCACTAAGAGACACTGCCGTTTTCCCAACTGAAAACAATGACACTACATTATTAATTACACTGCACAGTACATTACAGTTTATAATGGGCCGTACATTAACACTTGCAAACGATCAGACCACATGGGACTTTTATTTCATGTTGCACATATGCGCACCCTCGCTGTTTCAGCCGTGCACTGAATCACGGTATACCCTTACGAAAGAAAAATATATTTACCAATATATTACTTGCAATATATTGTAATATATTGTAATATATTATTCTTCCATTACATTTTCCAATATATTATATATTGTAAATATATGGAAAAATATATTGATGACACATATATTATACAATATATTATATATTGCAATATATGGAAAAATATATTGATGACACATATATTATACAACATATTATATATTGATGTAATATATTGTAATATATTGCAATATATTGCAAAATATACAAAAAACTGCCCCTTTCAATATATTGAAATATATTAAACCTGAATATATAATATATGGGTTTATATATCCCAAAATATATGCAATTTTATATTTATAAATATCCACCATAATGTATTCAGATTTATATGATAAAATGTATTGATAATATATGAAAAGATATAGTGTCACATGTATGTTCAATATATGGTAGAATATATTTTAAATATATGTAAAATTATACATGAAATATATGTATGGCTATGTGTTCAATATATTGTGGAATATATTTAATATATGGAAAATTATATGGAAACAAAAACATGACATATGTGTTCAATATATTGTGGATGAATACTTAAATATGCAAACTGCAATATGTGCACAAACCTTTATACCACATATTAACACAGACTGGGTAATTTATCAAAAGCAACCTTTATTTTCTTTTAATCAGGCACAGATACTGAACCCAGTTTGAGGTTGGGAGCTATACAGGCCTATTAAAACCCCAACCAGGGTTCCTACAGCTTAAGCCAAGTTAAATTTAAGACTTTTTTTTAAAACCACTTGAAATTAAATTTAAGACCAACTTCATAATAAACACAAATGCAGAAAAAAAAGAAACACCTCACATCAATTACATAAGGTTAGGGACAATTTTACCCACTTTCCTATGTGATCCAAGGTAAAGTGACTGCTACATGAACATTGGATTGTGTCTCTTTCCAGCTGTCCTTTCAAAATAAATGCATAAAAAGTCCGAAAAAAAAAAAAAAAAAACACCACTGACTCGGAATCTGGTGGCTGTGAGAAATTTAGCGTTGACGGCCACCATAAAATACCACTTACCAAGTGTTAACATTTTTAAGACTTTTGAAAAATTGATTTAAGACATTTTAATGCCAATTAAGGCCTTGTTTTTAGATTAATGAATTCAATGCCTTTTAAGACTTTTTAAGGATCCGTAAGAACCCTGCCAACAGGCCTGGCATATGGTCAGACAAAGGAAATGTGACTGACTCTACATTTCTGAACAGTGCAACATTTTTAAAGAATGCCATTGAACAGACAATACATATACTTTTGGAACTGTGGAAAAGAAATAAATAGCCAAAAGAAAATTGATGTAGCAGATAAAGCAGATGTATGTATGTAGCAGATGAAGAGATGTCCACCCTCCAATTGGTAGTAATCAGCTGGCTCCTTGGTGCATCTAGGGAAAAAGAGAGAAAAAAAAAGAGATTTTTTAAATATTATTTAAATTATCTGTATAAAATGCTCTGACGTCCTTTGCTTCATTCTAATGTTCAACCTAACATCAAACATCAGATCATTCACAGGGGGTTTGGAGGGGGTGTCAAAGAGTCAATCGATTAATACTCCGCGATTATCAAATACTTTCGCTTGAAATGCCTATCCCTACTGGAGTCCAGACTCCACACCAGTAAAAACAAGATAATAGACCACTAGTTTAATGTTAGTATTCAGTCGGTATTCAGCTGTATAGTCAATGATTTCCCTCAACTCTATCACTCAGTCAGCCAGCATCTAGTCTGGTGCCGTTGACCCGCTGTTTTGGTAGGAAACGGATCCAGGGCGAGAGAGACAGACCTTTCCTTCAAAATAAAAGCACCAAGCTAATAAAATGCGGTAAAACTCTTTAATTTAAGGAATATAATTTACAAGAAAGTCCCCGAGCCATTAAATTGACATTTTGCTTTTATTGTATTACAAGTTAATGTTTATTCAGGGTACCCCCAGAATTTTGCAACTCAAATTTAAGACTTTTTAAGACCTTTTTAAGACCACATCTAATGAAATTTAAGACCAACCTCGCAACAGTCATTTTACGTTTGCCAACGCAGCATTTCATGATTTTTTGCAAGTAGATACAGTTATGTTGTTGCGATGTATCATGCAGATAGATAAAAAATAAGACCTTTGTAGGGGTGTAACGATACACATAAATCACGGTTCGGTACGCACCTCGGTTTTGAGGTCTCGGTTTCGGTTCATTTTCGGTAAGAGAACAAAATGCAAAACATAAATTTGCTTGTTGTTTATTAGGAATTTTTCTAAACCAAATTTACATGTTTTAGTCAAATGTAATTATTTTACTCACCTACTAATGCTATGTTGTAGGTACATTCTGTCCCTGATACAAATAAACTTATTAAACTAAACCAAGCCATTATACAAAATATGAAAAAAATATAAAAGGCTACTGTTGTAAAGTGCTAGCCTGATGCATCAGCCGCTTATTTCATTACATTTCAAAAAGCGTCTGAACACGAGCCATAGGGATTCGTTTGCTTCCGGGAGGCGGTTGCTTACATTTGCTTCAACTAATCGCTGCTGCTTGGTGGTCACGTGTGCTATACACCGGTTAAGCTCATAGGTTAATCTTGAGCGCTTGAGTTCAACGTCATCGCCTTCACTTACCCGTCTGTTCGCTGATTGGTCCGTCCGCTCTGGCGGACGGAGCAAACCGAAACGCATTGCTAGTGTCCTGACTACATTGTTGAGGCAAATGAAATTTGCCGGAACCAGTAGGCGGCGCTAGCCTGGCTAGTAAAGTGCTGCCTAATAAGTTCAATAAATTATTCTCAAAATAACAAAACATACAGCCTTACAATGATTTTTTTTTTTTTTTACATGTAAAGTGCAGCACTAACAGTTCGAGCCAGTGACGGACTGACCATAGGGCAATGTGGGCAAATGCCACAACGGCTGCCTGACGATGCAACCGTTCGGCCGCAAATAAATAAATGAATGAATGAATAACGCGGGTCATCACGAGGCACAGTGCGTAGTGTCAACACAGCAGCGACGTGCGCCTGCTCTGGGCGCATCTGCAGCAGATCCACATGTACTGGAGCTTGTGCGCAACACAGACACAGAGAGAGAGACAGACAGACAGACAGACGGACAGGCAGACAGACAGAGAGGAGATAGGAGCCACAGCCCCCCCACCTCCACCTCCACCTCCATTCCTCCCAAAAGCAGGAGGGTCTTCAAGCCTCTGTTTTCTCGCTAGCGGTAGCATTAGCAGTAGCATTAGCGATAGCCACGACGTAAACGGGCTGCACGTGTAGCTGCAGGCGGACTGTAAACACACACAACTTCTGTACCGAAACTCACTCGTTCACAGCGCTGTGCTGAACCGAACGCCCCGTACCGAATCGGTTCAATACAAATACATGTACCGTTACACCCCTAGACCTTTGAGAATGAAATTTAAGACTTGTAAACTAAATTTAAGACCTTTTCAAGGCCTTAATTTATAGTTATCAAATTTAAGACTTTTTCAAGTTTTTAAGACCCCGCGGGTACCCTGTTATTTTATAAGTTTTATGTTGGTGAATACTTTTATTTTGGTGAATTTGATGATTTCGGTATCAGCTACAGACAGGAACCAGAATGCAGACTAATTGGGAGGTAACTGACACCAGGCTCTTCGCTTGTCTGAAGAGCCTGGTGATGCGAGGCTAGCCAGCATCAGTCCTGTGGAAATTTCAATTACTTCTGTATGGGATGGTGCTATACATTTAAAGCGATAGTTCACCCAAGATTGAAATTTCACTCATTATCTACTCACCCTCATGTCGACTAAGGGCTGGGAGAAGTTTCAGAGTCCTCCGTGGCTTCTCTGAGTTACAGGGGGTCTCGACGTAGCAGTGCATGTCAATATAACGGTTGCAAATGGATACCAACTGTCTTGGTAACAAAAAGACACACCAAAAAACATCCAAATACCTCCATGCTGCTCGTATGTATATGTAATGTCCGTCTTGTATTGAAGCCCCGAAATGCGAAATTGTCCCGGAAAAAATTGAATAAGTCAATTTTTCAAGCTTGTTTTGTAGCGGAAGCTTCTCAAAGCTCCTCTTCCCGGTTCGTCATATTTGGACGAACTGGGAAGAGAACAGACCCTGGTTCGTCCAAATATGACGAACCGGGAAGAAGAGCTTCGAGAAGCTCGAAAAATTGACTTATTTCATTGTTTTTGGGACAATTTCGCATTTCGGGGCTTCAATACAAGACGGACATTACATACGAGCAGCATGGAGGTATTTGGATGTTTTTTGGTGTGTCTTTTTGTTATGAAGACAGTTGGTATCCATTTGCAACCGTTATATGGACATGCACTGCTACGTCGAGACCCCCTGTAAGAGAGAAGCCACTGAGGACTCTGAAACTCCTCCCAGCCCTTAGTCGACATGAGGGTGAGTAGATAATGAGTGCAATTTCAATTTTGGGTGAACTATCACTTTAAAAACTTGAACTGAAATTAATCTGAACTAGGTTTAATGAAAAAATTTAAGAAGCAAAATGCATTTGCCATAATTCTTGGTCTGTTTGCCTACCTGTTTGCATGTTGAAGTCTGTACCCCATCATCTTTTGCTCTATTGTCACTTCGGGTTCTCCAGCACGATGATCTCATGGGTAGAGCACTGCTGTGGGTCCTTGGCTGTGTAAAATACAGATTGACATAACAAAGAGTATTCAGTCAATTAGAAACAGAGTAAAACATTAATTAATCAAGGACAAAAATATCTTTAGCTGTGTCACAGTATTAAGGATAGAATTATTTTTTTTTATTTTATTTTGCGGCTGATCCTGATTATTATTACTCAAATAACACTATATTTAGAACTAATATCCTAATGAAAATTACTGCCACATATCTTTGACTTTAAAGTTTCTATTATTTTGTCCAACCTATGAAGGGTGAATTGAACTTATTACACCTGTGTGTATAAACTGGATTCACTAATGATGGCTTATTTGCAGGCTATATCATTTTCAGCTGGATGACTAATACTTCATCAGCCGAGTATACACTAATATCAGTGATACTTTACTTTTATTAACAGGGTGAGTATTAGTAACCATGCTAAGAGGCCACAGTCAGTGTAGTGTCTCATCTCCAGTAGTTTCTGTTACTAGCAGAGTTCATGTTGTTTTCTTCTGCAGCAGAGTGCGTTTTCTAAAGCAGTGGTTCTCACAACACACACACGCGCGCGCCGCGAGTAGCCGCGAAGCAGCGAGAAGCGGTGCCCTTTGATGTTAACGACTGTGTCACACCGGAGCCACGTCGCTCCGGTTCACAGCAGCAGCGGCGCGGCGCGCGAGCCGCGGCCATGCGAGCCTGTCAAGCCGGGCAGGAAGTCGCACAAAGAAACCGCGGAAGAATCCGGTTAATTTTCAAAATAAAACACATTCCGAAGCCGGTTTACCGCCCCCCCCCCCCCCCCCGTTTGGGAACCACTGTTCTAAAGGAACTTTCACTTATGTTTACACAGTGTTCAAAACAGTGTCTTAAATAACTCAATAAACAGCCCATGAAAAAAATATTTTTTCCAGCAGATATCTTTGTTACAACATGACTGAGCTAATTGGAGTAGTTTCATGTTGTGTCCGACAACGGGAGGGTTTTAACAGCTGACGTCCTGGTGTTAGCTTAGCTGCTGCTGTTAGCTGTCAGCAGCAGCTAAGCTAACGGCTACGATAGCCATGACTATTGCAGAGGCGTGCACACAGAAGTGGTGGTGTTTGTTCGGTAATTCGTTTTGTAGATTTAACAAACATCAGATTAGTCAGGGCGGTTTTGGCAGCCCGGAGCCTCCACATTTGGTGCCTACACCGGTGGCTAATGCTACCAGTTAGCCGCTAACGCTACCAGTTAGCCGCTTGCTAGAATGCTACTAACGGGGTTGAAAGCCGGATAGCTTCATGTGCTAATGGCGATTAGCTTTTCTCTCTTTTCTTTCTAACCCTTTTCTCTGTAACACGTTAATGAAGCCATGTACCGGCTGAAACATCCTCCTCACCGTTGGTTAGAACAAGGAGAATAAGAAAAAAAAACCCTCCATGGTGACATGTCGACACATGTCCAGGACTTCACATCCGTTAACGTTACACAGCCCCCCTCCCTCTCACCAGAGCCTGCCTCGTTTGAATCCCTGACACCAACAACGCCACAATAATAACAGAGAAATATCTTACCTGGTATTTTTTGCAGGATTTAAATTCACTCAAGCTCTCGCTAGGACCAGGTTCCAGCCGACTGTTTGTCCATTTATCCGTATCGTAAAAAATAATCCACATGACTGGTCATTCTTGAACGACTGAAGTGCGTCGTGGCGGTTCCCGTTTCACAGCAGCAGTAACGGTTATTTTCAAATTTGGCGCCGGAAAGGCGCGCACAAGCTGTCATTGGCCAAGAGCCATTATGTCAGTCAGATCAACCAATCATGTTCAAATGCTCACGATGAGACAGCCAATGGATTTTGTTTCATTGTGGTAACATTTTATTTTTTATTTTTATATCTAATAAAAAAAATAATTCCTGACCTGCAATCGGTTCACAGACCATTGCTAAGTAAAACACACCGTTGCTAGGGTCACCGCTCTGATCAGAGGACACAGAGGAGGAGAACTATGCAGGATATTTACTTTAATTGAATTTTTACCTTCAGCTTCGGACTAATTGTGATGTTAGATAAATTACTTAACTTGTTACAGGGGGGGGGGGTTATAAATATACACATATACTATACTATATTACTATATTTTTTAAATGTTTTACACACACACATATATATATATATATATATATATATATATATATATATATATATATATATATATATATATATATATATGTGTGTGTGTGTGTGTGTGTGTGTGTGTGTGTGTGTGTGTGTGTGTGTGTATGTTGTATAAAATATAAACATTTAAAAAATATAGTGCCTTTTGGCCTTGATCTCAATATATTTTTCAATATATACACATATATGATCCATGCATATATATGAAAATATATAAAACATTAAAAAAATATAGTGCCTGTTTGGCCTTGATTTCAATATATTTTTCAATATATACACATATATGATCCATGGCATATATATATAAATATATAAAATATTTAAAAATATAGTGCCTTTTTGGTCTTTATTTCAATATATTTCTCAATATATACACATATATGATCCATGCATATATTGCAATATATTGGAAAATATAAAAATTAAATCCCATATATGGGAATATATTGCCTAATATATCACATGATATTTTCTAATATATTGCAATATATTTTTCTTTCGTAAGGG
>NW_028220998.1:0-5681 GCF_045865225.1 Trachurus japonicus | reverse complement strand
TGTGTGGTGGAGTGTGTTTGAGGTCACGTTTAGTGAAGTCCAGCTCTCCTGCCATGCGGCGTGGTTTCTTTGCCTGCAGCACGACCATATCGCGACACGCCCCCACCGTTCTGAACCAGAGAAAACTGCTCATTTATTGACAACTTTGATGCAGAATTTTATATACTTAACGACTTTTTTGAACCTTCCTTGAACCGCCACCTTACCGTGGTGGAGGGGTTTGAGTACCCGAATGATCCCAGGAGCTATGTTGTCCGGGGCTTAATGCCCCTGGTAGGGTCTCCCAAGGCAAACAGGTCCTAGGTGACGGGTCAGACAAAGAGCGGTTCAAAGCCCCTTATGAAGAAGAAAACAGCAAGGAAGTGTACGTCGCCCGGACTGGCGTTACCGGGGCCCCACCCTGGAGCCAGGCCTGGGGTCGGGGCTCGCAGGCGAGCGTCTGGTGGCCGGGTCTTGGCCCACGGGACCCGGCCGGGCGCAGCCCGAACGAGCGACGTGGGCCCGCCCTCCCGTAGGCCCACCACCCGCGGGAGGGTTCATAGGGGGCAGGTGCCGTGTGTTTTGGGTGGCAGCCGTGGGCGGGGGCCCCGGCGACCCAATCCCCGGACGACAACTCTGGCTTTAGGGACATGGAATGTCACCTCGCTGGGGGGGAAAGAGCCTGAGCTCGTGCGGGAGGCTGAGAGGTACCGACTAGAGATAGTCGGGCTCACCTCCACGCACAGCCTGGGCTCTGGAACCCAACTCCTTGAGAGAGGTTGGACTCTCTCCCACTCTGGAGTTGCCCATGGTGAGAGGCGGCGAGCTGGTGTGGGCTTGCTCATAGCTCCCCAGCTCAGCCGCCATGTGTTGGAGTTCTCCCCACTTAACGAGAGGGTCGCTTCCCTGCGCCTTCGGGTCGGGGATAGGTCTCTCACTGTCGTTTCGGCCTACGGGCCGAACGGCAGTGCAGAGTACCCGGCCTTCCTGGAGGCCCTGGGAGGGGTGCTGGAAAGTGCCCCAACTGGGGACTCCATCGTTCTGTTGGGAGACTTCGTTTTATTTGTTATTTGTTTTATTTGTTAGGATCCCCATTAGCTGCGCTCTAGAACGCCGCTAGTCTTCCTGGGGTCCACAGTTAAAACCAATACATTTAAACATAAATCTGCAATCACAACATAAAGACAAGTCAACAAAATCTTACATTAATTCTATACCATCAGATTATCATCCACATCAAATAACCTGTGTAAGACAACTCCGATGTACAGCAGTTATAAAATAAAATAAAATAAAAAGAATAAAATAAGAGGGTAAAACAAATGAAGATGACAACAAGAGATTCTATTACGCTACATAAGACCCTTTATGTGTATGTGTGTGTGCATGTGTATGTGTGCGTATGTTATTTTACAGATATGAAATTCCAAGATATTTTTTTATTTGCTTTTTGAATGTTAGTTTGTGTGTGAGTTTAGTTATTGGCAGTGGTAAGGAGTTCCATGATTTCATTGATCTGTATTCTATTGTGTGCTTCAGAAAGTTGGTGTTTGGTTTAGGAAGCGTGAAGCGGCCTTGTGTTGCCTGTCTGGTGGCGTATGTATATGAATCATGATTGTGTTTTGTGTCAACGCTCACGTGGGCAGCGACAGTGTTACCTGGAGAGGTGTGATTGGGAGGAACGGCCTCCCCGATCTGAACCCGAGCTGTGTTTTGTTATTGGACTTCTGTGCTAGCCACGGTCTGTCCATAACGAACACCATGTTCGAGCATAAGGGTGTACATCAGTGCACGTGGCACCAGGACACCCTAGGCCGGAGGTCAATGATCGACTTTGTAGTCGTGTCATCTGACCTCCGGCCGTATGTCTTGGACACTCGGGTGAAGAGAGGGGCTGAGCTGTCAACTGATCACCACCTGGTGGTGAGTTGGATCCGCTGGCAGGGGAGGAAGCTGGTCAGACTTGGCAGACCCAAGCGTATCGTGAGGGTCTGCTGGGAACGTCTAGCAGAATCCCCTGTCAGGGAGGTCTTCAACTCCCACCTCCGGGAGAGCTTTGACCGGATTCCGAGGGAGGCTGGAGACATTGAGTCCGAATGGACCATGTTCTCCACTTCCATTGTTGACGCGGCCGTCCGGAGCTGCGGCCGTAAGGTCTCCGGCGCCTGTCGCGGCGGCAATCCCCGAACTCGGTGGTGGACACCGGAAGTAAGGGATGCCGTCAAGCTGAAGAAGGAGTCCTACCGAGCCTGGCTAGCTCGGGGGACCCCCGAGGCAGCTGACGGGTACCGGCAGGCCAAGCGGACGGCGGCCCGGGCGGTCACGGAAGCAAAAACTCGGGTCTGGGAAAAGTTCGGGGAGGCCATGGAGGAGGACTACCGGTCGGCCTCGAGGAAATTCTGGCAAACCATCCGGCGCCTCAGGAGGGGGAAGCAGTGCTCCGCCAACACTGTTTACAGTGGAGGAGGGGAGCTGTTGACCTCGACGGGGGATATCGTCGGGCGGTGGAAGGAATACTTCGAGGATCTCCTCAATCCCACTGACACGCCTTCCGTCGAGGAAGCAGAGGCTGAGGATTCAGAGGTTGATTCATTCATCACCCAAGCTGAAGTCACTGAGGTAGTCCGGAAGCTCCTCAGTGGCAAGGCACCGGGGGTGGATGAGATCCGCCCTGAGTACCTCAAGTCTCTGGATGTTGCGGGGCTGTCGTGGCTGACACGCCTCTGCAGCATCGCGTGGCAGTCGGGGACAGTGCCTCTGGACTGGCAGACCGGGGTGGTGGTCCCTCTCTTCAAAAAGGGGGACCGGAGGGTGTGTTCCAACTACCGGGGGATCACACTCCTCAGCCTCCCGGGGAAAGTCTATTCCAGGGTGCTGGAGAGGAGAATTCGGCCGATAGTCGAACCTCGGATTCAGGAGGAACAATGCGGTTTTCGCCCTGGCCGTGGAACGCTGGACCAGCTCTACACCCTCCGCAGGGTGCTCGAGGGTGCATGGGAGTCTGCCCAACCAGTCCACATGTGTTTTGTGGACTTGGAGAAGGCTTTCGACCGTGTCCCACGTGGCGTCCTGTGGGAGGTGCTCCGAGAGTATGGGGTCGGAGGCCCTCTGCTGAGGGCTGTACGGTCCCTGTATGACCGGAGCAGGAGCTTGGTTCGCATTGCCGGCAGTAAGTCAGACCTGTTCCCGGTGCGTGTTGGACTCCGGCAGGGCTGCCCTTTGTCACCGGTTCTGTTCATTATTTTTATGGACAGAATTTTCTAGGCGCAGCCAAGTGCCGGAGGGGGTACGGTTCGGGAGCCACTTGATTTCATCTCTGCTTTTTGCAGATGATGTGGTCTTGTTGGCTCCCTCGAGCCAGGACCTTCAGCATGCACTGGGGCGGTTTGCAGCCGAGTGTGAAGCAGCTGGGATGAGAATCAGCACCTCTAAGTCCGAGGCCATGGTTCTCGACCGGAAAAAGGTGGCTTGCACCCTCCAGGTCGGGGGAGAGTTCCTGCCTCAGGTGGAGGAGTTTAAGTATCTTGGGGTCTTGTTCACGAGTGATGGGAGAACGGAGCGCGAGATCGACAGGCGGATCGGTGCGGCGGCCGCAGTAATGCGGTCATTGTATCGGTCCGTCGTGGTGAAGAGGGAGCTGAGCCGAAAGGCAAAGCTCTCGATTTACCGGTCGATCTACGTTCCCACCCTCACCTATGGTCATGAACTCTGGGTCATGACCGAAAGAACTGGATCCCGGATACAAGCGGCCGAAATGAGTTTCCTCCGCAGGGTGGCGGGGCGCTCCCTTAGAGATAGGGTGAGGAGCTCTGTCACCCGGGAGGAGCTCGGAGTAGAGCCGCTGCTCCTCCACATCGAGAGGAGCCAGCTGAGGTGGCTCGGGCACCTGTATAGGATGCCCCCTGGACGCCTCCCTCGTGAGGTGTTCCGGGCATGTCCCACCGGGAGGAGGCCCCGAGGAAGACCCAGGACACGCTAGAGTGACTACGTCACTCGGCTGGCCTGGGAACGCCTTGGGGTCCCCCCGGAAAAGCTGGAGGAAGTGTCCGGGGAGAGGGAAGTCTGGGGATCCCTGCTCCGACTGCTGCCCCCGCGACCCGGACTCGGATAAGCGGCGGACAATGGATGGATGGATGGATGGACTTTTTTAGTCCTCCAAATTTGACAGAGTGGTTAAAGCAGATATCAGTGGAATGTTTTTGTTAATATAAGTCCTAAATAGTCCTATTTTCCGTCAGCAATCACTTACATGAAGTATTTCAGCCTAAACACGAGTCTCTCCGTCACTCTGCTCTGCTGTAACCCGAGGAGAAAATTTTCCTTGTGGGATACAAGTGTTATCCAATGAGGGGAGAGAACGGCATGAAGGGCTGTGTGTGCAGCATGGATGTATTGGTGTGCAGCCAAGGGATGCGCGTGAATGTGGTGACGTAGCACGAGGACCAATTGATGCCTGACAAGGGCGGGGGCTGCTAACTCATGGTGCGTTCAAGGAAACTCGTACTTTGTGTTTTTCCTTCCTGTGAAGTCATACCAGTTCGATCTGGTACGAGTTCACGGGTCGGAAGTTACGAGTGGCCGTTATAGGGAACTTTCACAGACAACAGGACGGTAAAAACACGAGCTACGGGTTACCTGGAACGCTACCAAGTCGTAGTTGTGACTTGAAGCTGTAACTTACGGTTTCAAAAGCCTGCCTTGAACACAGCATTAGCCGAAACGGCCGTGCCGCTGTTATCTGCTTTAATAATATATTTCCCTGTGGTATTATAAACTTAAAACACATATTTATTCTTGGTTTACCCGGTCTTTAAATTTAGAAGTATAAATGACTGGGTATCATATAGTTGGGCTGAAATATTAGAACAAATTAATGGGCGATCGTTAATGAAAACTGAAAAAAGAAGAGGACCAAGTGTCGAACCCTGGGGTACATATCTTTGTTGAACAAATAAGTCAGACGTTGAAGAACAACGAATTGCTTTCTATTATGCAAATAGGAATTAAACCAGAAAAGTGCATTTTGCGAGATACCAATTGTATAACCCTTGTCTAGGAGTATGGGTCAACCAAATCAAAAGCCTTCTTCAGATCAATAAATAGCTCCTGTGAGATTATTAGATTATCAGTCAAATGCTGAAAATATATCATTGGTCAGTTAGAGCAGTGGTTGTTGAATGATTAGGTCTGAATCCAGACTGACAATATGACAGGATATTATTGATTTTGAGATAATGTGATATTTTACTAAAATGCAAACTGCAGCAGTTTGTTACTTTAAATGCAGCACAGCAGTATCAATATCACACATGAAAACCTGGAGGTCACACCTTCTGATATTCACCACTTTATTTTCCCATGATCCATTGCGTCACACCACCCCGGAAGTCGGTTGTTTACGTAGCAACAGCTAGCGGCTAACGTAGCAACCGGACATCCACAACTCTTGCGATTGGCTTTATGGTCGTTACAGGCTCCATTCATAAAATCTTTAACTTTCCTTGAGTTGTTTGTGCATCCAACAACAGCACATGTCGTACCGGAGGACATTCTATGAACTTGTAATAATAATAAAAACACTTCTAAGACAGACTGCTAGGCTAGCTCCATTCTGCTTGAAGTGAGACAGAAGTGCGAAACCGACTTGTCGGTGAATTGAGTGTCATGGCGACGCCCAGCGGCGTTCTACGGAAAGTGGTGAA
>NW_028220997.1:0-6884 GCF_045865225.1 Trachurus japonicus | reverse complement strand
TACTGTGGACATATCTCCAGTTATTTAACCCCTTGTGATGAAGTTAAAACCTCAGGAGTTGTTGCGATGACAGTGTGTCCTGCTGTTTCTGAAGAAATTGGCAGACAAAATTAAGTGGGTTTTTCCAAAGTTACAGTCTGATTAGTTCAGCTCCTTCTTTTTGTTTCATATTAACTTCAGATTAACTTAACCGTTGAGTTTGTCTCCCATCCCTTTCTGCAGTAGCACAGTAGAAAGGGATCTCTGAAAGAAGCAATGATAACAGCAAACAAGGGCCGTCTCTGTGTACACACAGCGATACCAGTTATCTGTTGTTCAATATTTTGAGTGTTTAGAATAAAGGACTCTGGTCACAAGTTAAATACAAGCATGTAATGGAAAAAACGCCACCCTGTTTTAAATAATAACTTGCTGGTGGCTATTTTTTGACATGTCATATAGAAATCAATGTGCAGAAATTAAGCAGATGCGTCTGGCTTGTATGAGGCAGTGTAGTATTAGCAATAATTCAATATAGGTAATACAATGTACCACTGCTATTTCAGTGAATTAAATAACATTTTACAGCCACTCCAAGCAAACATCGCTGCAGATGGAGGTCCATATCAATCCCCTCAGGAAATTGAAGATATAAACAGAGTCCAGAAAACCGTTTATTTAATTGATTAGGGTTTCCTTTTTGTTATCACTGGGCTAATACACACCCGGCTGAGGAATATAAGGATGTGGCACTCTGCCAACACTGTGAGCCAGCCTGCTGTATGGTTGATGGGCAGTGTAGTTGCTTTTGGCTTGGAATAAGATTAGAAATGGCCTAAATATAGAATTTATAGCGCAGTGTGCCGTGGAACAAAAGCCCAGTAAGGAACTAAATTATGGGTTATAGCTATCCGCAAAACTAAACCCTCTGCATTATGTAACATGTCTTGTAAATTACATCTATCAAAACGGAATATTACCAACGAGATTTAGTGCTCCTTTGCAAGTTGAGGTGCAGGAGTTGAAAAATATTTTTTGGCAATCCTCAGCTTTCATACAGTAGCTTTCAACGCCGCCTCATTTTGCGGGAGTATCCCTTATTTGTCATGTGAATTTTTGAGAGGTGAAGGTGGTGAACATTTCAAATTAGTCCAAGAGGGAAAAAAAGGAGGAAAAAAAACTCCCTCATTCCTCAAGTCTTCATGTTTTCAGTTCAGGTTTGGCAGAGCAGGGCTTTTAGCTGTGTCACTGCAGAGCTAAAAGACGGTTTAAAGGATCGGAGCAGTCATATTAGAAGGTAGATCAGAGGAGAAGGATTTCCACAAAAACACTGACCTTTGACCCCACAACCTCTAATACCCGTCATTTCATTCCTCATCCCGTCTTGTTTCTTCAGTTGCTTCCCCCCTTCTCTCTCTTTGTCTATGGATCAGTTACACACACACACACACACACACACACTCTGTCTCTCTCTCTCCCCCTACTCTTACCCTGAGGTCCTGTTTCCGGTCTGGTGTGTATGAGAGTGAGAGAGAAGAGCTAGCATCTGTGTGGGATTGGAGCTTATTACACACAGAGACACACACACCCACACAGAGGCAGAGAAAGAGAGAGTTTTCCAGTTAGCATCGTTTGTGTTTGTTGACTTGTAAGCATTGCGTTGCTGCTTAGTTTTTAACACACACACACACACACACACACACACACACACACACACACACACACACACACACACACACACACACACACACACACACACACACACACACACACACACACTCCACCTTTGCAATGTTGCTGTAAACTCATTTGATAATAGAGGTTTTGTTTCTAACAAACCTATTTAGACCTTTTGCTCTTATAAAGCTGCTTTTCTCAACCATAGCTGCTTTCTGTATGTGACATACTCACAGCTCCACACACACACAAATTACCAAGTTGAGTCTAAATCCAAGGGGGATTTTTGTTTTTCCATGTTTCACAAATGGGTCCACATTTCCTAAAGCACTGATTTGTGGAGAACGTTATGAAAGAGGAATATATGTATTTTCCTGAAAAAGAGATTAGCCCATTCTTTTTTTTTTTTTAAAGTATATTTTTTGGGCATTTATACCTTTATAGATAGTACAGTTGAGACAGACAGGAAACGGGGAGGCAGAGAGAGGGGGAATGACACGCAGTAAATGGCACCCGACGCGGGATTCGAACCAGGGCCGACTGCAGCGAGGACTGTGCCACTATACATGGGGCGCCCGCTCTAACCACTACGCCACGCGACGCCCCAGATTAGCCCATTCTTAACTGAAGGAGAAACTGTGCTCAGGAAAGGGAACACAGAGGCCACACTGTGTGTATTTGAGTTTCTAAATCCATATAAATACATGATTCAAATACTAAAAAATATTTTTTAAATGGTACTTCAAGTTTACTTTTTGCCCCATAATTACCATGTCAGTGCTGCCAATGAAAGGCCCAGACTCTCACTGTAGTAGGCTACTCAAACATGCTCACACACAAAATCACCTTCACTGATATCAGTGCAATTCCAAAGAACAGCCCAGAGCAACACAACAGGCATGACCGTTTTTGAGTAGATTCTGAGTCAATCTCTTTGGCATTAAGGTTTTATTTACTGGTAATGCAATCGTATTGAAATTCCCATGTACAGTCAACCCGCTTGTTCTTTTCATTCTCAGTGCTTTTTCCAGTGCTCATTTTTATCTGGTTTTATGATCTTGTAAACATCAGAGGTTTGGCCAATGCACATGCACTCGAGGAAAACGAGTATGAAATCTGCTGGTGAAACGAACCTGTGTTGTTTTGACATGGTCACAGATCAGGGCCATGTCCTGATTGTATGCACTATTCAGTATCAACAGGTTAGGAATGCTTTTCCTGTGGGAACATCACAAGTCCATTTTTTTTTATTTTTTTTATTTCGAACATAAAATAAAATTGAAAAACAAACAACAAAAATAATACAAACAATAAAGTAGTGTCCGAAAAGGAGTGGGTAGAAGTAAAACTTATGGGACCCTACCCCTTCCCTTGTCTTTAAAGGAGACACATTATGCCCCTTTTCCACAAATTAAAATAGTTCCCAGGTCTGTTACACACTTGATGCTTCAGTCCAAATACCCCAAGGATCAAAAATCACAGCTCTCTCTTCATCTGCTCAAAACAGCCACTGCTCACCCCACCCTGCCCTCTCTACTGGTACCGTTACTCACAGGTAGGGGTGGTATATTGCAAATTCGAAAACTAATGACATCATTGTATGACAACTGAGGCGACAGCTCATATAACCACATGGATTTCAACCTAAGGAGCCTGCAAATTACAGATTTTTTTGTCAATTCTCACATTTAGGGGGGCCGGAAGACAAGCCAAACACCCAAATATATGTTAAAGGGATAGTTCAACATTTTGGCAAATTGGCCCATTGCCATAATCACTATAGTCATAGCAGTAGGTTCATTACCTTTAATTGTCAGTGCAAGCTATTTTTAGAACGGCGGAGCAGAGCCGTGAGCTGCTCAGAGCTACATTACAGAGGCGAATGGAATTCTTTGGTTTCCCTCATCAAACTCATCAAATACACAATCCAACAACTCCAAAACGCTGTCGTGGACAAGCTGTGACCTGCACATTCACCACGCTATGAGATAATAACACAACGTTACCAGACAGAGTTGTTTTAGAGGTAAATACAGAGACTGCTTGATGAAAAATTGTCCCTGAAGGCAACGCACATCAGTGGTTTTGCATGAATTTACCTCTAAAACAACTCTGTCTGGTAACGTTCTGTTATTATCTCATAGTGTGGTGAATGTGCAGGTCACAACTTGTCCACCAGAGCATTTTGGAGTTGTTGGATTGTGTATTTGATTAGTTTGAAATTCCATAAGCCTCCTTAGTTTAGCTCTGAGCAGCTTGCCGCTCTGCTCAGCCGTTCTAAAAATAGCTTACACCGACAAATAAAGGTAACGAACCTAGGGATTATGGCATTGGGCCAATTTCCCAAAATGTTGAACTATCACTTTAAAGAGCCATCAAAAGTGATATTTCCATAATATGTGCCCTTTTACGGTGGCCGAGACGGCTCACACAAAAACAAAAGCCACAACACAACAACAAAAGCCGCAACACAACAACAAAGGCCACAACACAACGACAAAAGCCGCAACACAACGACAAAAGCCGCAACACAACAACAAAGGCCACAACACAACAACAAAAGCCGCAACACAACGACAAAGGCCACAACACAACAACAAAAGCCGCAACACAACAACAAAGGCCACAACACAACAACAAAAGCCACAACACAACGACAAAAGCCGCAACACAACAACAAAGGCCACAACACAACAACAAAAGCCGCAACACAACGACAAAGGCCACAACACAACAACAAAAGCCGCAACACAACAACAAAGGCCACAACACAACGACAAAAGCCGCAACACAACGACATTAAGCCACAACGGAAGTGATCGAAGACGGCGAGTGACCATATTGTGACGTTATCCTAACGTCTATGAACCTTCTTCTCTGGAGGAAGGTCTTCCGAAATTTAACAATATAATATAAATTGAAATTGAATGATATATATATTCACTATTCACTAACGTATAATAGCATAACCCTATATGTTACGTTTTGTGGGTAGCTGTCACTGTCATGCTTTGTGCAGTAACGTTAGCATTAACGCTAGCTCCTTTAGCATGATGAATGAATGAAGATGACCGTAACATTGGTTCCGGTGTTTCAAGATATCACGGTAGTAAGGCTTATTCATGGCAAATCGTTATCCACACGCAGCTGTTATAACCAATACATCCATGGTTATAACCCATAGTAAATACTCCGCTACTGAATGTAGAGGAAGCAAGCCCCGTTGTCCCGTTTTGGGGGGAATATAAAAAGTGGATGAAGCGCTGACCGCGGTGCTGAAAACAAAAACGCAAAAAGTTCTTATTGCTTTTATTGGTTGTCAATAAAACTGTCTCTAATTTCACTCTGTCAGTGGAGAAAAAGAAAGATAGCGGAAACGTGATGCGACCGTCAACAAGTGAGGGAGAAAATATTTTGGAGAGATAAAAGCAGCAGCTTTGCCTCAGAGGATGAGCTTCGATCCGCTCAACTATTGGGGGATAGGCTATTATGTTTATTTATGATGAATAACGTGTGCAACGAATCTCAATAGATTGAAATAATGTCTAAATCCACAACTAAAATAATATTATCATCTTTTCTGTCGCTTGCACAAATGCACGCCTTGTATCACAGCCTTAGCCTCTCTCTCTCTCTCTCTCTCTCTCTCTCTCTCTCTCTCTCTCTCTCTCTCTCTCTCTCTCTCTCTCTCTCTCTCTCGCAGTGACACTGTCATTCATTTCAGCACTGAGACAGCGGACAGGGCGCTTGGTCATATGCCTATTTCAGCACTATAACTCATTCAATGCCAACCACGTAATTTTACGTTTTTCGTTCCCATGCGTTGAGTTCCAATAACGTACACATGACAGCTCATGATCTAGAAGTTTTTATCATAACTCAGCTTCTGCAAACGGAGTTCTGCATGTGGATGCAGCAGCTGCTCTGCTCTCACCCGCTAGGCTGCAGCAGCTCGGAGCAGAAACAGGAAGCCCTCAGCCGACTGTCCCACCCGGAGCAACACCGTGTCCTCCCCAAAGTCCTCCCGCGGTAAAATCTGATGGTCTCTGGGCCAAAGCAGACCGGCATCACCGACCCGTACCACAGAAGGACCGCGACCACCGGTGGGACCGGTCTTCCCGAGCCGCTGTGGCCGCTGAGACCATCACACTCCGCGGCGATGAAAATTATATTAAAATGTGTTATTGCAGCCGTCTTGTCAGTGAATTTCGTAATAAATTTCACATGTAACGTGAACTGAACATAGCCTGCAGCTTTCATTCACAAACCAACGTGGGAGAGCTCCAGGACGCGTGTGCCAGGCGCACAGAGGCATGCGTAAAACACCGATTTTGACCACCTATAGCTGTTTAGTTAATTTTAAAATTAATTTTCGTTTCTTTTGAATTTTTGTGCATATTATGGAGCCGTTTTGGTAAAGCCTAGCCTATTGTGTTTTATATTGTTATATATTTCACTGATTGCAATTATAGCGCGAGTGTGTGTTTTATTGGAAGCGAGGCTGAATAGGCTACATTGAGGGTTTTTTTAGGTGCTGCGCAAGCAAATCTCATATGTCTCTGTACAAAGACAACAAAGACCTTTTAAATGTGAAAACAGCGGAGGCCTATTCAAGATTTGCGTTAGGGCAACACTGAGGCAAAATTAATTTATTCATGGCCACATTAAGTGAAATTATTAACTTTACCGATTATCCATCTGTCCTGCTGTGAGTGGACAACTTCTTTCAGTGGTTACTGTCTGTATATAAAATAAAATATAGGCTAGCTATAGCCCTATAGCCTGATATATAATGAGCTCCTGACGCTCAGATCAACGGGTGAGGAGAACATCTGCAGGCGGAGACGCTCATGAGAAAGTCAACAGCAGCGAATCAGCTGATCTCTCCCTCCGTATATAGGCTATATAATTTCGGAAGACCCTCCTCCAGAGAAGAAGGTTCAGAGACGTTAGGATAACGTCACATGCGTCTCATATGGTCACTCGCCGTCTTCGATCACTTCCGTTGTGTCTTAATGTCGTTGTGTTGTGGCTTTTGTCGTTGTGTTGTGGCCTTTGTTGTTGTGTTGTGGCTTTTGTCGTTGTGTTGTGGCCTTTGTTGTTGTGTTGCGGCTTTTGTTGTTGTGTTGCGGCTTTTGTCGTTGTGTTGTGGCCTTTGTTGTTGTGTTGCGGCTTTTGTTGTTGTGTTGTGGCTTTTGTTTTTGTGTGAGCCGTCTCGGCCACCGTAC
>NW_028220996.1:0-13384 GCF_045865225.1 Trachurus japonicus | reverse complement strand
GTAGCACCCTGCCCTATGAACTGAGAAACTATTTATTTGGAATCACCTTTAATATTAGGGCGGGCTCTGGGTTCTTAGGTTTTGGTGTTTGGTGCCGTATTAACCTGTACTGATAAAGGTAAGTAAATAAAGATTTGGTGCCTCCACTTAGCAGAACTTGAAACTAAATAAAATGTAAATCCACTAAGAATAAACAACTTTCTTCAAGTGTAACTTGTCTCTTTATATCAATGAAGTATTGACACAGCAAAGTATTTCACAGCAACACAGGTAAACAATATCTTTCTTACACAAACTCTCAATATCAGTGTCACTTATTATTCCCTGAATGCAACGCACTTTCAAATCTCACATTTATAACAATTGTGTGCACACAACCCAAAAAAAACAAACGATGCAGGCCTGAGTCGTTGCTTGTGATCGGTGGGGTCTCAAACCTTGTGACCACTTCACTTAAGCAAGCAAAATAAAATGTAATGAGTTAATCCGGTGTATTTGTGATTGTTCGTACTCACAGTCTGTCCTCAGTCAGTTTGTATGGGTTTGGTTGGGAATGAGGATGAGGGGATGAATGTGGGGGAATGAATGAAAAGGGAGAGAGAAAAGGAGAATCCGGGGACTGCTCACTGGTCACTCACTCGGCCACTAGCCGCCGCTCGCGTCGAGGATACACGAAAAAGGTCCAAGATGTGTTGTCCTGGTCTGGATCTCTGACGAGCATACACACACGGCTCTAAATCACTCATATTCATAGTTTCTGTGCATATTCGCGAGCTCATTCCGAGTTCACATAACATACTATAGTAACACACATTAAACACAGCAAGTAACGTGAGGCTACTACATTCAACATCACTGATAGCATGTTAGCACAAGCCACTCGCTCATCACGGTTAGCATTCATAGTCACAACAGTAGTAAAACAGTCCGTATTACCACAAACATAACATTTACCTTCAGTACGCATCAGTATGACCCTGTTCCGCTGGTAAACTCTGCATTTAACACTGGAATCGAAGGAAACACTCGTACTGTAGCTCATGCTACATTGCATGTAAACGTTGTCACCTCATGTGCGTCTCGTCTCTCTCTGTTGTTTTCCGTATGTCCCAGGTGTCCCACCCCCTTAGCTTGCCTGATAGGACGCTCGTGCCCCACAACCATAGCAACCCAGCAGACTGACAGGTAGAATGAGGATATGACGAATAGGTCAGATACCTATACACTGGAGTCAACCAAAATAAATGATTTACATTATATAATATCAACCATTGTTATTATTTTAACCTTTTGTATATAATATGAACTTACATGGCCTTTCTGTACTTTTTAAACGACAAATAAATACATTGTAATGAAATTAACTCATGAACAGAACATATTTATCATCAAGGGTTTTTAATATAGACAGGGCTACACCCTCCCCCTTCTAAACCATTAGATGTCCTCATCTAATCCTATGTTTCCTGAGTGGGGCTTTTCTTGCAGGTGTAGGACCTCTATCTGCTGCAGTAGTTTGTGGATTCAGGTTTAGCTGAATGACCATACCATGATGTACAATAGTTACTGGTTCATCCATGGAATGGCCAGGTTTGTCATAAGTCAAACGAATGACTGGTTTGTTTTGTCTTTGTGAATGTCTAGCATTCGAGCTATCTTTGTTTCTAGCATCTCTTTTACTAGATGAGGTTTGTTCTTGTTCTGTCTTTGTCTCATTTCCTGCGTTTTCAGGTTCTGACTCATCAGATGACTTCTCGTCAGGTAAGTCTGTGTCACTTTGTTCAGGTAAGTCTGCGTCACTTTGTTCAGGTAAGTCTGCGTCACTTTGTTCAGGTAAGTCTGCGTCACTTTCACCACTTCTTGTCACGTCCATGTTTTCCTCTGTGGCTTTAGGGATCTGCTTTGATTGACGGTAAGTAGACAAGACATGTCTCTCAACTTCATCAATGTCAAAGGATGGATATCCTGGTATCTCATCAACCTCAGATCCTGAATCAGAAGGACCACTATCTGCAGACTCATGCAGGCGATGCCTCCGACTCCTCCTTTTGTTCTGTGACCTTGTGACAGACGGTTCCGTGTGTTTTGTTGTTTGAGCTGAGGGATCTGATATCCTTACCAGGTAACCGATTGGCAGGAGATGGTCTCTGTGAAGAGTTTTGACACTTCCGGATCCACACTCTGGTTTAACTTCATAGACAGGTAAGTTGGGTAACTGTCTGACAATGACATAAGGATTGGACTTCCATCTGTCTTGAAGTTTATGCTTCCCAGTAAGACCAAGGTTTCTCAACAGGACTCTGTCTCCTTCGGCCAATGGCTGACCTCGAACACGGCGATCGTACTGAGACTTGTTCCTCAAGTGACTCTTGTCAGCTGCCTCGGTGGCGAGTTTGTAGGCTTTCTTTAAGTCCTGTTTCAACTTGTTGACATACTGAAGATGGTCAGGTTCATGCTCTCCGTTGAGACAGGTGTTGAAACAAATATCCACAGGCAGTCGCGCCTCCCTGCCGAACATAAGAAAATACGGAGAATATCCTGTGGCGTCATTTTTAGTACAGTTATATGCGTGTACTAACTGACTAATGTGTTGACTCCATTTGTGCTTCTTTTCGTTCTGCAGGGTGCCCAGCATTGACAAAAGGGTGCGGTTGAATCGCTCAGGTTGGGCATCACCCTGGGGATGATAAGGAGAGGTGCGCGACTTTCTGATTCCTAGACTAGAGAGAAGCTGTTTTATGACTTTACTCTCGAAGTCTCTCCCCTGGTCCGAATGGATCCGGGCTGGGAGACCATAATGAACAAAGTACTTCTCCCATAGTACTTTAGCAACGGTCATGGACTTTTGATCTCTAGTAGGAAAGGCCTGAGCGTACCGTGTGAAATGGTCGGTAACGACTAACACGTTGGCTATCCCTTTGCTGTCAGGTTCTATCTGCAAGAAATCTATGCAAACGAGATCCAATGGGCCTGTACTAGTGATCTGGTTCAGCGTGGCTGAGCGCTGAGGAAGCGTCTTTCTTGAAATGCATCTTCCGCATGTTTTGATATATTGCTCCACTTCAATAGGCATATGTGGCCAATAAAACCTATCTTTGACAAGTTCCAATGTCTTCTCAACTCCTAGATGTCCACATTCATCATGAAGAGACTTTAAGACTGTGATTCGAAACCTCTCAGGTAAGACTAACTGTCTTGTCTCTTTACCTGTGACTGTTTGTCTGACTCTGTACAATAAACCCTCTCTAAGTTGTAACTTAGGGGCTTCTCGACATATCAAAGCTACATCAGGTGGATCATTTTTGGTGTGAACTGGAACTGTACCAGCTTCCAGGGCTGCTTTTACAGGACCAATGACTGGATCTAACTCCTGAGCAATCTGGAGCTCTCTTGAACTAAGCTGGTCAATGGTGTTTCCACTAAGACTGACTGAGCAAACATACACCTCAGGAATAACTTCGGGAGAGACACCAAGCTGGTCTACAAGCCTGGATGGTATACCTGAGCTTTCTGTGGCATGGGCCCATTTACAGAGAGCTTTGATGCCTGATGGTGGAATGATTGTCCAATCTTTTTGGATTTCAGTGGCGTACTGCCTGGATAACAGATCAGCATCTACATTTTGACGTCCTGGCCTGTACTGGATTGTGAAGTCATAAGTGGCTAAAGCTGCTAGCCAGCGATGTCCTGTAGCGTTCAAACGGGCTGACGTGAGTACATAAGTGAGGGGGTTATTGTCAGTCCTCACTGTGAACTGTGCTCCGTATAAGTAGTCATGAAACTTGTCGACTACTGACCACTTTAACGCTAAAAACTCTAGCTGGTGTGCAGGGTAGCGCTGCTCTGACTGACTGAGTTTCCGGCTCGCGAAAGCCACGGGCCTAAGGCCGCCTGGGTGTTCCTGATTTAACACTGCACCTAGCCCGCTTGTGCTAGCATCAATGTGTAAAATGTATGGCTTTTCAGGGTCGGCGAAAGCCAGTACCGGGGCATTAATGAGACAGTCAATGACCTTCTTAAAGGCGTCTCCGCACGACTGATCCCATCTTTCTCCAAATGGTTCAGATGTCTTTAAGTATGTCTTTGTTGAATCTGTGAATTGTGTTTTCCTCCCTTTCTGAGTAGGGGGATACCCTTTGGTGAGCTCGGTAAGTGGAACGCACAATATGGGAGTAATTGGCGATGAATCTACGATAGTAGCCACAGAAACCGAGGAATGACCTGAGGCTCTTGAGGTCAGTTGGTTCTTTCCAGTGTTTCACCACTTCGACTTTTTCTGGGTCTGTGGCGATCCCTGTTTCAGACACAATGTGCCCTACATATTTGACTTTGGGTTGACAGAATTGGCATTTGTCCAACGACACTTTGAGTCCGACCTCCTGCAGACGGTCAAGGACTTTTAGAAGGCGATGTTCGTGCTCTTCCAGGGTTTTCCCGAAGACAATAATATCATCCAGATAAACTATGACCTGTAGGAGATGCATATCACCGACTGCCTTCTCCATGAGTCGTTGAAAGGTGGCTGGTGCGCCAGTTATGCCTTGTGGCATCCTTTCAAATTGGTAAAAGCCGACCGGACAGATAAATGCTGTCTTCTCTTTATCTTGTTCGCTCATAGCGATTTGGTAGTATCCACTGCGGAGATCCAATACCGAAAACCACTTACTGCCAGTTAAACAGTCCAATGCGTCGTCAATACGGGGTGTCGTGTATTGGTCCGGTATCGTCCGACGATTGAGCGTGCGATAATCAACGCACATTCGGATGGAGCCATTTTTCTTACGCACCACCACTATGGGCGATGCATAAGGGGACCGTGATTCTTTCACAATACCTGCCGCGAGCAGCTGCTGTATGTGTCGCCTTACATCATCGACGTCAGCTGGAGCTAAACGGCGGGATCTCTCTCTGAAAGGGGTCGTGTCACTCAACCGGATTTGATGTTCTACTCCAGCGGCCAATCCCACATCCCATTCATGGACGGAGAAACATCTCGTCTTGCCGCGAGTTCCTGGCGGAGTCTTTCCTTCCAGTTCTCTGGAACAGGTGAATTTCCGAAGTCAAAGAGCTCTGGGTCAAGAGGATCAGAAACAGTATCTGAGGAACATGGGGGACAACAGTATCTACAGCATACATTTCTGCGAGGACTGTGCCAACCTGGATGGAGGTAGGTTTCTGAGTCTCATTATGTAGCAGTACTGTAAAGTGATTTGCATCAATGCTGGTGTCAGGGAGTACTCCTGGTTGTATCATAACTCCAGCAGGAAGCTGTTGATTAACTGGATTGTCAATAAGAATGATGTTATTACCTGACACTGACTGTTTCTCCACTTTACAGATAGCGTACACTTTCTCTCCAGGAGCTATGAGGAGTGGACCTGGACCATGCCATTTCACTTGTCCGATGGTTTCTTCCTCCGCTGTTCTCTGAGGTAAGTTTTCCTGAGACTGTATCTGTTTATACACGGCCTGAAGTCTCATTGAATGTACTTTGTGTTGGCTGCCTGTTTCTTTTGCAATGTCCCACAGTCTGTGAAACAAAAAAGCATTTGTACCTACTATGACAGGTGCCTGCTGTCCATGCTGAGGCTCTGGACATACAAGGGCAAGGACTGTGACAGGGCCTTTAACTCCTGACATTTCTTCTGGAAACTCCATCTCCGTCACCACATAACCTCTGTAGGGGTATTCAGAATCAGCAAGACCCCAGATGGCTAGTCGGGAGATTGGCTGTATGGGGACATGTGACAGATGCTTGTCATACCATCCTCCAAAAATGATGGTTACGTTTGATCCAGAATCCATAAGAGCATCACAGGTAAGATCATTGACTTTAATGGTACAGACAGATGATGGGCCAACGAGTCCTTCTGGTAGGTCAGAATCTGTTTTAGGAACTTCCATTTTGTTCACTCTGGCAATGCCATTGTCAGGGCTTTTAGAGCTCTCTTTTGGCTCTGTTGGGCTTCCACGGACTTGGCGTATGAGCTTTCTAATCACTTTTGAGGAGTTCTCTGGAGCGGTGCATTTAGTTGCTACGTGCCCATCTTCTCCACATTTGTAACAGAAGAAACCAGTAAACTCTTCTTTAGGCTGAACTTTAAAGGGAGCAGCTCTTGGGTTCAAGGGCACTTTGGTTCTGTCATACTCTCGTTTTCCCTTTGAGTAGTGAGTAGACTGCACTGACATGACTCTTAACTGTTCTTTAAGACTGTTTACTTCTGCTCTCAGTGACTGTATTTCCTGGTTAGGTTGACTTTTAATGTTACTTTCCTCCTTGGACCTTTTTGTGTAACTCTCACTGGCTGACTGAGACAGTGTATTTCTTTGTTCCTTCAGTTTAGCTTTTAACTCTGCAATCTCTGCTCTGAGTTGAGTTTCATGATGCACATCTAACTCTGTTCCTTTCTCTGCTTGTGTTACATGTACATGTTGACGGGGTGCAGGCTTCCTGAGACCACGCCTAGCAGCTTCAAGATCTTCTGCTTCTCTAATCTCTTTCAGCAGATCTAGAAATGTTGGTGGGTTGTCTCTCTTATCTCTCAGATTAAGCTGAATCAACATGAGATCAGACTCAACTGCACCTTTAATTAGCTGATCAAGTCTAGCTCGGTTACCTGCGTTACCTGGCAGACCACCTCTGCGAATGACTTTACTGAGGGATTTTTCTAGTCTGCGCAAGAACTCAGATAATCGTTCATTTGGCTTCTGGTAAAGAGACTTAAAGGATAAGTAAAGGTCTTCTCCTGACTCAGTACTTCCAAAGGTATTATCTATAGCCTGTATGTACTCCATACCACTAGCATCAGGATTTGACCACCGAACGGCTTGGATGATCTCCATGGCTGGTCCTTTAAGACTTTCGACAATCCTTCGTTTTTTCTCTTTTTCCGAGCACTCGTACTCTTCAGCCATGAACCTTGCCTGATCCAGCCAGCTGTCCAAGCTCTCCTCGCCGAGTGGAGTGGGGCTGATACCTGAAAAGGTTCTGAGACGACGATAGTTGTTACTCTCACTGGACTTGGGGCTTTGCCTCAATACTTCACCAACAGCACGAATTATGGATTCAGGATTATTGGTCCATTCACTACCACTAGGTTTTACTGTTGGGATGTCATCCATTGTTTTTCCTTCATCTTGGAGAAACTGAGCTAATTTCTCTGAGAAGTTGTCTGTATCGTCTGTTTGAGGTTGAGCTATTGCTATTGTCCAACTAACACTTTCTGTGGGTGAGTTAAGTTCTAGTGGGACCTTGGTCGGGTCTATTTCTTCCCTAGACTCACACAAAACAGTGACAGTTTGGGTCTTAGCGTCAAACATTTTTCCTCTCACTCTAACTTTGCCCAGTATTTTGATAGTTTCCACTGCTTCCTCTATGACTGAAATGTCTTCCTCTTCTGATACACCATACAACATAAGGGCATGTTTTACAGATATTCCCTCCCCTCTGCACCAGTTACTTAACTCAAGTTGGGCGGATTGACTCATGTTGGTAGCTGTTTGGGTTTACTGCACTGTGCACTACTTGAAAAAAATTGCTTTACAAATTAAAACAGTTCAGGGAAAATTTGTCATTTACTTTACAAAGAAATCAATTCTGGGAAAATAAAAATTATAAATATCCCAGCGGTGCCTCCATTTATGTAGCACCCTGCCCTATGAACTGAGAAACTATTTATTTGGAATCACCTTTAATATTAGGGCGGGCTCTGGGTTCTTAGGTTTTGGTGTTTGGTGCCGTATTAACCTGTACTGATAAAAGGTAAGTAAATAAAGATTTGGTGCCTCCACTTAGCAGAACTTGAAACTAAATAAAATGTAAAATCCCACTAAGAATAAACAACTTTCTTCAAGTGTAACTTGTCTCTTTATATCAATGAAGTATTGACACAGCAAATTATTTCACAGCAACACAGGTAAACAATATCTTTCTTACACAAACTCTCAATATCAGTGTCACTTATTATTCCCTGAATGCAACGCACTTTCAAATCTCACATTTATAACAATTGTGTGCACACAACCCAAAAAAAACAAACGATGCAGGCCTGAGTCGTTGCTTGTGATCGGTGGGTCTCAAACCTTGTGACCACTTCACTTAAGCAAGCAAAATAAAATGTAATGAGTTAATCCGGTGTATTTGTGATTGTTCGTACTCACAGTCTGTCCTCAGTCAGTTTGTATGGGTTTGGTTGGGAATGAGGATGAGGGGATGAATGTGGGGGAATGAATGAAAAGGGAGAGAGGAAAGGAGAATCCGGGGACTGCTCACTGGTCACTCACTCGGCCACTAGCCGCCGCTCGCGTCGAGGATACACGAAAAAGGTCCAAGATGTGTTGTCCTGGTCTGGATCTCTGACGAGCATACACACACGGCTCTAAATCACTCATATTCATAGTTTCTGTGCATATTCGCGAGCTCATTCCGAGTTCACATAACATACTATAGTAACACACACTAAACACAGCAAGTAACGTGAGGCTACTACATTCAACATCACTGATAGCATGTTAGCACAAGCCACTCGCTCATCACGGTTAGCATTCATAGTCACAACAGTAGTAAAACAGTCCGTATTACCACAAACATAACATTTACCTTCAGTACGCATCAGTATGACCCTGTTCCGCTGGTAAACTCTGCATTTAACACTGGAATCGAAGGAAACACTCGTACTGTAGCTCATGCTACATTGCATGTAAACGTTGTCACCTCATGTGCGTCTCGTCTCTCTCTGTTGTTTTCCGTATGTCCCCAGGTGTCCCACCCCCTTAGCTTGCCTGATAGGACGCTCGTGCCCCACAACCATAGCAACCCAGCAGACTGACAGGTAGAATGAGGATATGACGAATAGGTCAGATACCTATACACTGGAGTCAACCAAAATAAATGATTTACATTATATAATATCAACCATTGTTATTATTTTAACCTTTTGTATATAATATGAACTTACATGGCCTTTCTGTACTTTTTAAACGACAAATAAATACATTGTAATGAAATTAACTCATGAACAGAACATATTTATCATCAAGGGTTTTAATATAGACAGGGCTACATGTGTTTTAAAATGCAGCAATGGCTGAGTGTTGCAAGTGCAGAGTGTTTATGCTAGCAAAAAGAAAGAAAAAAACAAAATGGAAACTGATTGTCATTTCATTTTGCTTATTTAATTGCAACTCAACTATAGATGGAATACAAGTAGGTCTTCAGGAACATAACAGTTTTTTTGCAGCTGTTCTGTATATTTTGTCATTCATTGCTGTTGTGTTCATTTTAGAGCAGAGTTTATCTCATTGCTGAACACCTACAACTGCTTCCTGAAGGACCAGACTCAGCTGCACCTCAGTTACTCTCAGGTGGGGTTATAAAATGTTTACATTTCTATGTAGTTTTACATGAATTCTTATTTTCTTCCAGTTTGCCTGGTTATTGAATTGAATTGAATTGAATTGAATTGAACTGAACTGAATTGAGTATAGGTGAACATACTGGTTAATTCAGGGAAGATATAAACATCTGTCTAAACTAGATATTAACCAGTTACTATATTAATCTTGGTCATAGCGTGGTATTCTGAATGAATGTATGATTATACTCATACAGCATACAGGTGTGTATGCATCTGTGTGTGTAACAGGGAGGTGGGGGAGAGGTGGTGGTGGAGGGCTTCCTGAACATCTCCTGGGGAGTGAGGAGACCCATCAGGCTGAAAATACAAGACGACAAACAGATGCTTCCCTTTGCTCCTCTGGTCTCACCTGACCCCACCAGTCCAGTCAGCCCACTGGAGGACAAGAGGTTGGTTTCAGCTTTTTTTTTTTTTTTGCATCATTACAAAATAAAAACACAGCTTATAATGTGGCAAGAGAGTCTGAATTGAGCAACACAAACATCTGAAGATAAATCTGTTTTGTTTTAATAAGTCCTGTGTTTTATTCAGATACACTTTAGCCACTTTTTTTGCTGCAGGATTTCAGCATTAAAGAATTGCACACCTGTCTGGGTGTAATTTTACATTTCATTTAGACTAAACTAGTGACAGTGAAACTATTTAATGATGGGTAATGTATTGTAGTTTGCTCGTGTGGCAGTTTTTCTTTTATCGTTTTGTTATTTCATTGCTACAGAATTGGTCAATAAACGATGGATATTTTTGTGTTTCCTTTACCTTGTCAGACATTAACTTAAGTATGAGCTTGAGACAGACACAGCGGTTTAGTAACCACTTGTTTCGTGTATTGAAGGCTCATGCTCACATGTGAGTAACCACTAACTGCTACTTGAGCAAGAGAAGATCCTCAAGTGCCACAGATGATCATCTGCAGTGTATTTTTCCATTGCTTTTAAAACAGAACAACACCTGAGTGAATCACTCTTCTATCACTAATGATATTTGTATGTTATGCTTAATTACTCCATGTTGCTGAGTGATTCTCTGGTTTCTCTTTGCAGGGGTATGACGCGATGGGGAGAATATGTTGATCTTCACCAGATCGATGAGATGTCTGAGACACCACAGGAAACAGCGGTCAACAATCATCCACCAGGTTGTTTTTATTTTCCTTTCATATCTCCATAGTAGTTTTCCCCTAAGAGTTCTATCTTTTTCATCACATTGAAACAACTTCCATCTGTGTTTAGCGTTTAGTTTTTTTTTGTATTATTATTATTAGTAGTACTAGTAGTAGATATATTGTTGATCTTTAATTGTCTTTCTTTTTTTATACTTAGTTTTATATATCTCTTATGCTGGCATTTTTGATGTGGACACCAAAGAAAGAATTTAAGGATAATTTCCGTTTTTTTTACAACATGGACCTTATTTCTAGCATAAAATACGATCATGTACTCACCCAGACAACTTTGGTGTCATGTGGAGTCGTTTGGAGTCATATTGGTGAAATGAACGAGTTTTGCGGCGGATAATGTGTTATTTAGAGGCTGCATTGCGTGCCCCGTGTTCTCGCATTAATACGGATATACTGTACAGTACGCGCCGCTCCACTGGGGCTAATTTCGTCAAAACGACTCCAAATGACACCAAAGTTGTCTGGGTGAGTAAATGATCGTATTTTATGCTAGAAATAAGGCCCAGGTTGTAAAAAACGGAAATTATCCTTTGATTGTCATGGAAACATGTTTCCTACTGTGCAAATGACAATAAACACTCTTGAATCTTGATTTATCTAGATCGTCCCAAGAGAGTAATTAATAAAATCCTGATATAAAGTTAATACATGAATTGTGATCTCACCTCATTCTTGATATCACTATTATGATATTGCTCCAAAGGCCCTGTTATTTATGAGAGCACCACCCTGCGTCCTGTGAGGCAGAAGAACCCCGAGCTGGAGGCGGAGTCAAACCTGTTTCGCTGTATGAGCGACGCCTCATTGGTCAAGAGGAGGAGGGGTAGGGCGAAGTCGGCGGCACAAAGAGAGAAAGAAAGACAACATCGCTTTTCTATCAACGGACACTTCTATAACTATAAGGTAGACTCTCTTTTATCATTATATTCAAACCTTCCATTCAATTAATTTACCTTACTCTTTAAGCACCACAGCTCACCAGTATTTGTTTCCTCCAGACGTCTATCTTCACACCATCCTTCGGTACTCCGACTAAAGTTCGTATCTCCAGCGAGATGACAACAAACCAGGTCATTGAACAGTTACTAAACAAGTTCAAGGTGAGATTTTCTGCATTCACAATAAAAAAAACAATGAGAAATCACAGAGTTGTACAACAAGCATAAAAATCAGTAACAGATTGAATCTGTTCTTCATCCTGCAGATAGAGAACGACCCCCAGGAGTTTGCTCTGTACTGTGTTCACCAGAGCGGAGGTATGGTTTGTCTCGAGTTAGGCAGGGAATGGAATCATTAGCCAAAGTCAGAAAAAAACAAAATGCAACACTGATGTTGTGTGTTTTGTCCAGAGAAAAGGAAGCTCAGTAACAGAGACCAGCCACTGTGGGAGCGCATACTGCAGGGGCCCTCTGATGACATCATGAGGATCTTTCTGATGGATATGGACGAACAGGAAGTCAGCATCGATGTGAGTGCCAGACGTTACGGCCCTACGTCTTCCAAGGGGCTGACAGAATCACAGTCCAGACACTCAGTGATGCATCAATCATATCCAGACCTACTACTGGCAAGATATTAACTTAGATAAAGGCATTACATCCAGATGTTTCTGATACAGCTTTAGTTTTGTCAGGCTTTGAAGTAAATCCCTCAAAATCACTGGGACATTTTTCTTGTGCACAAGCCACAATTTGCTGGAATTAGTTAAAGCCTTTCTCAACTCTGTGGTCACATAGGCTACTGTAAATATGAAGTAGTCGTACTGTATAATTGAATAGACTTAAAGGATAGTTCAACATTTTGGCAAATTGGCCCATTGCCATAATCGCTATAGTCATAGCAGTAGGTTCTAGGGTTGTATATCTCCACCACTGAGGCCGATTCGATACGCATCTCGATACGCTGCCACCGATACGATACATTAACGATACACTGAAGCTCCTGTCGATACGATGCGATACGATTCACTCCTGTTCACGATACGATGCGATTCAAATGCGATTTGATAACGATATGACTTAATTACAAAGAGATTCGGTTCGATATGATGTTTGATACAGTTGTGATATGAGAGTTTCTTCCCACATCAAGTTTATTACCTCAATACCATTCTCCTTTACTCTCTGTATCAATTTGAGGGATGTAGCCTATATTTGGTTAATTTTTACAGGGCAAACCAATAAATCATATTTGAAAGGTACAGTCTAGAGGAAATAAATGGTAGAAATGAAATCCAGCTTAATCATATGGGCTAGTCTTGTGTGGTGGCACCTCTGCAGTTTGGTCTTTTGCTATATTATAATAATAATAATAACTTTATTTATATAGCACCTTTAAAAACACAAGTTTACAAAGTGCTTCACAAAACAACTTAAAAGAGACAAGTCACAGATGTTTTGTTGTGCATGGGACATTTCTGGGTGGAGAGTCTGTGTTTTCTCTCCAGCCAGTGACAGAGCTCAGGTGTAGCTCCATGCAGCAGAGTAGCAGAGCTACTGTACTAGCCCTGCTAGCTGACCGGATGCTAACCGCTACGCTAACTAGCGGTTAGCATCCGCGGCTACCACCGCTTCCCAGCTCACTACAACCAGAACATCTACCACGGCCCTGCTCCTAGTTACAGCCGCTGACGGCCGAGTATTGACCTATTGACCTGCCGCTTCACTCGGACTGTTTACTTTTCTGGGCGGCTCTGACTACTGCTGCTGCTGCTGCTGCTACCTGTCACTGTCAGAGCATGGGCAGGAGCAGGGCAGGAGGTTGCGTCTATGGTGCGAACGGCTTCCGC
>NW_028220995.1:0-1612 GCF_045865225.1 Trachurus japonicus | reverse complement strand
CCCTTTACTGCTCCTTTCCCACATGCTCTCTAACTTCTGTCATGGTGACAAGAATGAGAGCAAAAGATTGTTTCATATTGATTTTTTCCTGTTTTTTTTAGATTCTGTCAAAAATATGTTAGAAAAACAACAAAAAAGCCAACACATGTGTAAAGTCTGTAAGCTCATAATGGGTCTGCTGTGTTTGTGTGGTTATGTAAAGGTAACGGACACAATTAGACTTTAATGTATTTTGACAGCTGAGCTAAATGATGATGACTTTCATATGTGACAGCAGGGAATCAGCTGTGTGTGTGTGTGCGCGCATGCCTGTGTTTGAGTGTGTGTGTTTGTGTGTTAGAAAGATGGGTTTTGATAAATGGTCTGTCTTTGGCAGTGTCCTTTAGATGGGATGTTTTCCCCCGAACAAGGTCTAAACATTTATCATGTGCACCCATAGATACAAATGGATGGCTTGAGGGATGGATGGGTAGATAGTTGGCTTAATGCATGGATGGAGGGATAGTTGGAGGGATGAGTGGGTGATGGTACACAACCCCGTGGATTGCTGAGAGAGGGGAAAAATGAGATTGGGAGGTGAAAATGCAACAAGGAGGGGGAGGATTGGTAGATGAGGTGAAGAGGGTGAGAAAAAGAGGAGAAGGGGGGGGGGGGGGGGGGGATAAAAATGAGGGAGGAGCTGTTTGGATTTCTCAACATTCAGTGTCAGAATGAGTTAGTAAACTGCTCAACCAGTGTCAATCTCTGCTTTTTCCTTTGCCATGATAATAATAATGTCAATCCCCAAAACAGAGAGCACAGAAACAGGCAAAAAAAGAGCATGCACTGACATATCACACACATACTGTAGACAGGGCCGGTTCTAGAAAATGATGACTAGGGGTGCATCTCAGATCAGAGGGGGTGCACATGCCTGGCATGTTATACAACACTAAATTATGCATTGTCCCATCATTTCAAGCGGAATGATACTAGCAAAACAAGGATGTTTAAAGTGTCTTTCAAATGCTTTATTGCAGCAATATTGTAGCAGAACAACGAAAATGCTACATTTAGTCTTGGCTACCTCACCCATCAGATCATTTTTTCCGCATCATTTTTGCAGGAATATTCTAGCCATTCTCTGTTATCAAACCAATGAGCTGCAAAAGGAGCGCTTTACCCCTCCAAAAACTGATGACGGATATTTCTGTAAACGCACTTGAAGTGGTTCCTCCATACCTAGGTCGTCGGGTGGGCCGGGCACCTGCTCATGGGGTGAAGGGAGGGGGAACGGCGGCGGCAGCGGCTCGGGCAGGAGTGAGCAGCCCGACGAAGCTGCAGCAGCAGCTTCATGAATTTCAAGTTGAGATCGAGTCTCTGTCTCATCATGACCACCGTTGTCCGACCTGCTGGCGTGGTTCTGCTTGAACCACTTCCGAATATCCATTGTTTACGTTATGTTAACGGTGCTGCAGAGAGCAGCGTTTTGCTGGTGCAGGTAACTGCGCGCTGGACGCAGATGAGTGACGTGCATTGACGGGCGCGCACTTTTTTTCCCCTCTTTTCAACGGAGCATGCAAACACATAAACTGAGGGTGCAATGCATGCTTATGCACCCTCGTAGAACCGG
>NW_028220994.1:0-17085 GCF_045865225.1 Trachurus japonicus | reverse complement strand
GGGCCAGATTCACAAAACGTTCTTAAGAAAAAAAATCTTCTTAAGTGTAATTTTTTTCTCAACTTCTGTCTTAAGAAGAAAAAAGAGAAGAAGTCATATTCTCCAAAAAAGTTCTTAAGTATTTTCTCAACTTTGTTCTTAAGTTTCTTCTTAAGAAAAAACTTAAGATCAAATGGTATTCTTGAAATCAAAGTTCTCAAATTTGTTCTTTACTTTTTTCTTAACTTTAAGACAACCCTGACCTGTCTTAAATTCCCACGGTGTATAGGTAAACCTCTAAAATCGCCTTTTTCAACAAATTTTAGACAAGTTTAGACTAGTAGCTATAGGTCATATTTGTGCCCAAAATTAAATGTTAGACTTATACATATGAAATCCGTTTTAATTATCACCTAATGGGCTTCTAGTCCTGTGTGGTGGTTGCTTTGTTTTGTTGTGCACAGGGTCGTTTCTGGGTGAAGAGCGAGAGTTGATGACAGCTCAGGTGGAGCAGAGTAGGAGGCTGAGGGCTGCTAGCTGCACTAACTTAGCTGTCTCTGATGCTGCTGAGTGCTAGCACGTTTCTCTCCCTCAGCAGCAGCAGTCAGGACTGCAAAGAAAAAGAAATACAGTCTGAATGAAGCGCTAGAGCCGCGGACCGATTCCCGACCGACACAGGGTACTTGTAGTGAGCTAGCTCGATGCTAACTAGCGGTTAGCATCCGCCGCTAACACCGTCTACCCAGCTCACCGCGATGGCATAACTACATAACGCCGGAGGCTCCTGTGACGGTCGGTTATCGGCTCACGGCTCCAGAGCTTCAGACTGTATTTCCTCTCCTTTGCAGTCCTGACAACTGCTGCTGTCTGGGGCAAGAGGCTACACAGCTTAGCCCCAGAGGAGGGGCTGAGTTTCAATGTTTTGTTTACAAACTGCAACGAACAAAACTCCACACTCTACCTGCTATGCTGCTGATGGTGCATACAATGCAATGCAATAACGTATTTTAAGAAGTTCTTAAGTAGGAAAAATAAGAAATTCGTAAGAAATGACTGTTCTTAAGACAGTTCTTAAGAAAATATTGAGGAATTGCACTTAAGAACTTTCTTATGAACTTCTTAATTTTCTTCTTAAGACATTTCTTAAGATCTTTCTTAAGAACATATTGGTGAATCCGGATGCAGGTCTGCAAGGCCTGTGAATCTTGCCAGATGGAACAACGGATGCCTCTGCAGGTACCTTACGAAAGAAAAATATATTTACCAATATATTACTTGCAATATATTGTAATATATTGTAATATATTATTCTTCCATTACATTTTCCAATATATTATATATTGTAAATATATGGAAAAATATATTGATGACACATATATTATACAATATATTATATATTGCAATATATGGAAAAATATATTGATGACACATATATTATACAACATATTATATATTGATGTAATATATTGTAATATATTGCAATATATTGCAAAATATACAAAAAACTGCCCCTTTCAATATATTGAAATATATTAAACCTGAATATATAATATATGGGTTTATATATCCCAAAATATATGCAATTTTATATTTATAAATATCCACCATAATGTATTCAGATTTATATGATAAAATGTATTGATAATATATGAAAAGATATAGTGTCACATGTATGTTCAATATATGGTAGAATATATTTTAAATATATGTAAAATTATACATGAAATATATGTATGGCTATGTGTTCAATATATTGTGGAATATATTTAATATATGGAAAATTATATGGAAACAAAAACATGACATATGTGTTCAATATATTGTGGATGAATACTTAAATATGCAAACTGCAATATGTGCACAAACCTTTATACCACATATTAACACAGACTGGGTAATTTATCAAAAGCAACCTTTATTTTCTTTTAATCAGGCACAGATACTGAACCCAGTTTGAGGTAGGGAGCTATACAGGCCTATTAAAACCCCAACCAGGGTTCCTACAGCTTAAGCCAAGTTAAATTTAAGACTTTTTTTAAAACCACTTGAAATTAAATTTAAGACCAACTTCATAATAAACACAAATGCAGAAAAAAAAGAAACACCTCACATCAATTACATAGGGTTAGGGACAATTTTACCCACTTTCCTATGTGATCCAAGGTAAAGTGACTGCTACATGAACATTGGATTGTGTCTCTTTCCAGCTGTCCTTTCAAAATAAATGCATAAAAAGTCCGAAAAAAAAAAAAAAATCACCACTGACTCGAAATCTTGTGGCTGTGAGAAATTTAGCGTTGACGGCCACCATAAAATACCACTTACCAAGTGTTAACATTTTTAAGACTTTTGAAAAATTGATTTAAGACATTTTAATGCCAATTAAGGCCTTGTTTTTAGATTAATGAATTCAATGCCTTTTAAGACTTTTTAAGGATCCGTAAGAACCCTGCCAACAGGCCTGGCATATGGTCAGACAAAGGAAATGTGACTGACTCTACATTTCTGAACAGTGCAACATTTTTAAAGAATGCCATTGAACAGACAATACATATACTTTTGGAACTGTGGAAAAGAAATAAATAGCCAAAAGAAAATTGATGTAGCAGATAAAGCAGATGTATGTATGTAGCAGATGAAGAGATGTCCACCCTCCAATTGGTAGTAATCAGCTGGCTCCTTGGTGCATCTAGGGAAAAAGAGAGAGAAAAAAAGAGATTTTTTAAATATTATTTAAATTATCTGTATAAAATGCTCTGACGTCCTTTGCTTCATTCTAATGTTCAACCTAACATCAAACATCAGATCATTCACAGGGGGTTTGGAGGGGGGTGTCAAAGAGTCAATCGATTAGTACTCCGCGATTATCAAATACTTTCGCTTGAAATGCCTATCCCTACTGGAGTCCAGACTCCACACCAGTAAAAACAAGATAATAGACCACTAGTTTAATGTTAGTATTCAGTCGGTATTCAGCTGTATACAGGGTATATACACAAATCTTTGAGTCAATTTACTACCATTTAATACCTTTTTTCACTACCTTCAGATTTTTTTTAATACCACCACGACATCGAGTTGCACCAACAGACCTGCAAACTCCAGAGAGTAAAAAAGGTGACAAGGTCCGAAAAACCAAACCAACCCCCCCCCCCCGGGAGAAAATTTTTGTGATTTTAATATGCAAGTTATGCTTTTTGGAGCGTTCCCAGTTAAACAGAGAGCAAATCTCTCATTAAAAAGACAGCTTTAAGAGAATAAGTACACCTCAATCAGGTGGGGTCAGCTGCAGAAAATGTTCACATTATTTGACTAAAAGTTATGCATCAGTTTGGATGACCACATGACCTGTGGCTTTCAGCTTTCTATGATTATATTTAGCCTACTGTTTACAACTGAGAATATCAGGTATTGTCCCCCCTCCATTAAATACAGTGCTGTGAAAAAGTATTTGCCCCCTTCCTGATTTCTTACTTTTTTGCAGATTTGTCACACAATGTTTTTATTTATTTGTATAATATTTTGATGGGGCAGCCATCTTGGGAAGGTTTTCACCACTGTTCCAAGCTTTCTCCATTAGTGGATAAAGGCTCTCACCATGGATCACTGGAGCCTGGATGTGAAGAGTGAAATTGAACCAGCTTTCCAAAAAAAATAAAAAGGTTTATCAAAGTTAGTTCATGAGGGGGCAATTACTTTTTCACATAGGATCAGGTAGGTTTGCATAGCTTTTTTCCCCTTAATAAATGAAATCATAATTTAAAAAGTGCATTTTATATTTACCGTACTTCGGTCATCTTTGTCTAGGCTATTAAAAGTTGTTTGATGACTAATAACAAGTTTGAGTAAGAAATCAGGAAGGGGAAAATACTTTTTCACAGCATTGTATGTAGCCTGGGGGTTGAAAATCACAGCACATAAAATGAGTGTGTATCACGTCTTTCCACATACGTTCTTCCTTCGCCTTTCAAACGGAGCAGAACCGGTCTGACAGAACACCAGCGGTAGAAGCAGGTCCATGGAGCTGTGTGCCGCGAACGTGCATGAAAAAACAAGCACGGCGAATGTGCGGCGCGCTGCGTGCATAACTCGCGCCCACATTGAAAGTATGTGAGCAAAAGACGCTACAGCTGAATGGCCCCGATGCACACACACGCTTATCCAAGGCGCCTGTCATCATAGTTTTCTGCGTTCCACCGATACATCAGATAACTTCCCGCGTGTCGTTTAAAAATAAAAGCTGTCCGATATGTTTATCAAGACTCTATCACCCCCCCCCCCCCTTTGAAAAACTCCCCGGTTCTGCACGATTCACGTAAACGACCCAGTTGACCAGAAAAACGGCGATTATAGCCGAAAGGTGACTAGTTTGCAGTATCAATCAGAAAGATTTTATGACATGTACATAGATTTTATCATCCAACACTTACTTACATCATTACCATTACCCAGGAGACTCGGTTGCACAACAGGGCATCATCCATAAGTCATCAGGAACATTTGATCAAAAATAAAATATCTTATCATGCCTTTCTCAATCACCAGCCTCTCTCCCCCTCACTCACTCACCTCACTCCACCTCCCTCCCTCCCTCCCTCCCTCCCTCACCCAGTTTGCCTCGCTCCGTCTTCCTTCCTCACCTCCCTCCCTCACCCAACTCACCTCACTAACTCTTTAAATAAATACCTGGTTCTGTCTCTACCGTCACAGAACACAGTGGTAGGCCATATATATGTTTTTTTTTTTTACATCAGTGTGAAAAGTTTCAACAATGTCCGCACATCTGCACCGTCGGTCTGTGTCTCACATGCGTTCCATCTGACCTCAGCTCTCAGTAGAAGCTGCAGCTGCTGCAGGTGTCTGTATCTGTAGCGCTTCGGGGCTTCCTGCCCTTTCAAACGGAGCAGACCCGGACCCGGTCCGACTAAACACCGGGCTGGCGGTAGAAGGTTCATGGAGCTGTGAGCCACGAGTGCATGAAAAAAGAGCACATCGGATGTGCGGCGCGTGACGTGCATCTACATTGACACACACATAGGCTACATCAAGGCGCCTGTCATCTCAATTTAAGTCTTCTGCAAACTTGCATTTTCCCATATTCGAAACGTTTTGCCACACGCTAAAATCCGAAGAGATTCCAGGGTTTCCCGCAGCGCTTTCCTGTTAAGGCGGCCGCCTTAACAACAAAGAGCTGCCGCCTAAACTAACATCAAAAAAATGTAGCGATATTCGCCGCCGCCGCCGCCGCCCCCCCCCCCGTCGGACGATGGCCGCATCCTCTCACACACATACACACCACAGAGAAGCGCGCACGCATAACAGCAGCGCGTGTTGAAAGCGAAACTTTAATCGATCCCCCCCCCCCCCCCCGTCAACAGTAGGGATGGGCATTTCGACTAATTTACTAATCGAGTAACCGAAGCTGGTACTAATCGGGTAATCGAGTACTGTAATAAAAAATAAAATGACGTCATGTCTGACGGACAGAGCGCAGCCGGTGCATAAATGCGCTCTGTCCGTCAGACAGTCCGCATTACTGACACACAGCGTCGTCACACACAATGTCAGGTGGATAATAAGAGTAGAGACTGGAGTTTAAGATGCACACACGAGGCAGATGTGCATCTTTATGCCGGGGAATAAATGCGCTGCATGCGCTCTGAGCGCTGAGTGCAGCGCATTTATGCCGCGGCTGCCACGGAGGAGAAAACTTTTTTTTTCTTTTCTTTTTTAAATCATTAGCGGTGCTTATTTATTAGTCCACACTACACATGTTGGTGCCTTCGGTCCTCTCTGCCTCGCATCGTTTCAGGAAATAACAGGGAAGGTTTCAGAGTGTTTGTAAAGTGAAAGTATATTTTCTACCAGACTTGAGACCTGTCGTCTCCCTCCCGACGGCGTACGTCGCCGAGGGAGGGAGGGAGAATTATTGTAAAAGGTTTGAAAGTCCGAGGCTCGATCCAAAAACGCTTTTACACAGCAGAAAATCACGTTGCTTGATCCGAAACTGTTTAACACTACAAAAAGCCGAACCAGGGCATGATAATGTAGTCTGATCCGACACTAGATTGCGCTCTGACGTGCCGTTTTTTTTAATCCTCGGGTACCCGAGTAATAAATTCATACCCGAGTAGCAGATTGCTACTCGAGTACTCGAGTACCCGGGTAACCGTGCACATCCCTAGTCAACAGATCTCCGCGCTCCACCCCCCCCCCGTCAACAGATCTCCGCGCTACAGGTCAGACACCACCTTAACTAACAAATTTTCTGGGGGAAACACTGGATTCACTAGCACTTCTATCCGCCTGACAACTATGCGCGCGAAGATGATTTTAGATTTCTAGCGGCCAATGAATACAATGAATTGATATGACGTAAATATCATTCCTTTTTTTTTTGAAGTAGCGGCGCAAGCAAGTAATGCTTTATTTATTTTATTACGCCTATTTCATCAAAATAAAACCAGTCATTGTCCAAAAGAAAAAAAAAAAATACCTATTCTTTAAAATTAATACCTTTGGACCAAATTTATCACTTTTTAAGGCCATTAAATTTTGCTTTTTTGATTTATCACTTTTTAATACTTTTTAAAACCCCGCGGACACCCTGGTATAGTCAATGATTTCCCTCAACTCTATCACTCAGTCAGCCAGCATCTAGTCTGGGGCCGTTGACCCGCTGTTTTGGTAGGAAACGGATCCAGGGCGAGAGAGACAGACCTTTCCTTCAAAATAAAAGCACCAAGCTAATAAAATGCGGTAAAACTCTTTAATTTAAGGAATATAATTTACAAGAAAGTCCCCGAGCCATTAAATTGACATTTTGCTTTTATTGTATTACAAGTTAATGTTTATTCAGGGTACCCCCAGAATTTTGCAACTCAAATTTAAGACTTTTTAAGACCTTTTTAAGACCACATCTAATGAAATTTAAGACCAACCTCGCAACAGTCATTTTACGTTTGCCAACGCAGCATTCCATGATTTTTTGCAAGTAGATACAGTTATGTTGTTGCGATGTATCATGCAGATAGATAAAAAATAAGACCTTTGTAGGGGTGTAACGATACACATAAATCATGGTTCGGTACGCACCTCGGTTTTGAGGTCTCGGTTCGGTTCATTTTCGGTAAGAGAACAAAATGCAAAACATAAATTTGCTTGTTGTTTATTAGGAATTTTTCTAAACCAAATTTACATGTTTTAGTCAAATGTAATTATTTTACTCACCTACTAATGCTATGTTGTAGGTACATTCTGTCCCTGATACAAATAAACTTATTAAACTAAACCAAGCCATTATACAAAATATGAAAAAAATATAAAAGGCTACTGTTGTAAAGTGCTGCCTAATAAGTTCAATAAATTATTCTCAAAATAACAAAACATACAGCCTTACAATGATTTTTTTTTTTTTTTTTTTTTTTACATGTAAAGTGCAGCACTAACAGTTCGAGCCAGTGACGGACTGACCATAGGGCAATGTGGGCAAATGCCACAACGGCTGCCTGACGATGCAACCGTTCGGCCGCAAATAAATAAATAAATGAATGAATGAATAACGCGGGTCATCACGAGGCACAGTGCGTAGTGTCAACACAGCAGCGACGTGCGCCTGCTCTGGGCGCATCTGCAGCAGATCCACATGTACTGTAGCTTGTGCGCAACACAGACACAGAGAGAGAGACAGACGGACAGGCAGACAGACAGAGAGGAGAGAGGAGCCACAGCCCCCCCACCTCCACCTCCACCTCCATTCCTCCCAAAAGCAGGAGGGTCTTCAAGCCTCTGTTTTCTTGCTAGCGGTAGCATTAGCAGTAGCATTAGCGATAGCCACGACGTAAACGGGCTGCACGTGTAGCTGCAGGCGGACTGTAAACACACACAACTTCTGTACCGAAACTCACTCGTTCACAGCGCTGTGCTGAACCGAACGCCCCGTACCGAATCGGTTCAATACAAATACATGTACCGTTACACCCCTAGACCTTTAAGAATGAAATTTAAGACTTGTAAACTAAATTTAAGACCTTTTCAAGGCCTTAATTTATAGTTATCAAATTTAAGACTTTTTCAAGTTTTTAAGACCCCGCGGGTACCCTGTTATTTTATAAGTTTTATGTTGGTGAATACTTTTATTTTGGTGAATTTGGTGATTTCGGTATCAGCTACAGACAGGAACCAGAATGCAGACTAATTGGGAGGTAACTGACACCAGGCTCTTCGCTTGTCTGAAGAGCCTGGTGATGCGAGGCTAGCCAGCATCAGTCCTGTGGAAATTTCAATTACTTCTGTATGGGATGGTGCTATACATTTAAAGCGATAGTTCACCCAAGATTGAAATTTCACTCATTATCTACTCACCCTCATGTCGACTAAGGGCTGGGAGAAGTTTCAGAGTCCTCCGTGGCTTCTCTGAGTTACAGGGGGTCTCGACGTAGCAGTGCATGTCAATATAACGGTTGCAAATGGATACCAACTGTCTTGGTAACAAAAAGACACACCAAAAAACATCCAAATACCTCCATGCTGCTCGTATGTAATGTCCGTCTTGTATTGAAGCCCCGAAATGCGAAATTGTCCCGGAAAAAATTGAATGAGTCAATTTTTCAAGCTTGTTTTGTAGCGGAAGCTTCTCAAAGCTCCTCTTCCCGGTTCGTCATATTTGGACGAACTGGGAAGAGAACAGACCCTGGTTCATCCAAATATGACGAACCGGGAAGAAGAGCTTCGAGAAGCTCGAAAAATTGACTTATTTCATTGTTTTTGGGACAATTTCGCATTTCGGGGCTTCAATACAAGACGAACATTACATACGAGCAGCATGGAGGTATTTGGATGTTTTTTGGTGTGTCTTTTTGTTATGAAGACAGTTGGTATCCATTTGCAACCGTTATATGGACATGCACTGCTACGTCGAGACCCCCTGTAAGAGAGAAGCCACTGAGGACTCTGAAACTCCTCCCAGCCCTTAGTCGACATGAGGGTGAGTAGATAATGAGTGCAATTTCAATTTTGGGTGAACTATCACTTTAAAAACTTGAACTGAAATTAATCTGAACTAGGTTTAATGAAAAAATTTAAGAAGCAAAATGCATTTGCCATAATTCTTGGTCTGTTTGCCTACCTGTTTGCATGTTGAAGTCTGTACCCCATCATCTTTTGCTCTATTGTCACTTCGGGTTCTCCAGCACGATGATCTCATGGGTAGAGCACTGCTGTGGGTCCTTGTCTGTGTAAAATACAGATTGACATAACAAAGAGTATTCAGTCAATTAGAAACAGAGTAAAACATTAATTAATCAAGGACAAAAATATCTTTAGCTGTGTCACAGTATTAAGGATAGAATGATTTTTTTTTATTTTATTTTGCGGCTGATCCTGATTATTATTACTCAAATAACACTATATTTAGAACTAATATCCTAATGAAAATTACTGCCACATATCTTTGACTTTAAAGTTTCTATTATTTTGTCCAACCTATGAAGGGTGAATTGAACTTATTACACCTGTGTGTATAAACTGGATTCACTAATGATGGCTTATTTGCAGGCTATATCATTTTCAGCTGGATGACTAATACTTCATCAACCGAGTATACACTAATATCAGTGATACTTTACTTTTATTAACAGGAGTGAGTATTAGTAACCATGCTAAGAGGCCACAGTCAGTGTAGTGTCTCATCTCCAGTAGTTTCTGTTACTAGCAGAGTTCATGTTGTTTTCTTCTGCAGCAGAGTGCGTTTTCTAAAGCAGTGGTTCTCACACACACACACACACGCGCGCGCCGCGAGTAGCCGCGAAGCAGCGAGAAGCGGAGCCCTTTGATGTTAACGACTGTGTCACACCGGAGCCACGTCGCTCCGGTTCACAGCAGCAGCGGCGCGGCGCGCGAGCCGCGAGCTATGGCCGCGAGCGAGCCTGTCAAGCCGGGCAGGAAGTCGCACAAAGAAACAGCGGAAGAATCCGGTTAATTTTCAAAATAAAACACATTCCGAAGCCGGTTTACCGCCCCCCCCCCCCCGTTTGGGAACCACTGTTCTAAAGGAACTTTCACTTATGTTTACACAGTGTTCAAAACAGTGTCTTAAATAACTCAATAAACAGCCCATGAAAAAAATATTTTTTCCAGCAGATATCTTTGTTACAACATGACTGAGCTAATGGGAGTAGTTTCATGTTGTGTCCGACAACGGGAGGGTTTTAACAGCTGACGTCCTGGTGTTAGCTTAGCTGCTGCTGTTAGCTGTCAGCAGCAGCTAAGCTAACGGCTACGATAGCCATGACTAGTTGCAGAGGCGTGCACACAGAAGTGGTGGTGTTTGTTCGGTAATTCGTTTTGTAGATTTAACAAACATCAGATTAGTCAGGGCGGTTTTGGCAGCCCGGAGCCTCCACATTTGGTGCCTACACCGGTGGCTAATGCTACCAGTTAGCCGCTAACGCTACCAGTTAGCCGCTCGCTAGAATGCTACTACGGGGTTGAAAGCCGGATAGCTCATGTGCTAATGGCGATTAGCTTTTCTCTCTTTTCTTTCTAACCCTTTTCTCTGTAACACGTTAATGAAGCCATGTACCGGCTGAAACATCCTCCTCACCGTTGGTTAGAACAAGGAGAATAAGAAAAAAAAAACCCTCCATGGTGACATGTCGAGACCTGGTCGAGACATGTCCAGGACTTCACATCCGTTAACGTTACACAGCCCCCCTCCCTCTCACCAGAGCCTGCCTCGTTTGAATCCCTGACACCAACAACGCCACAATAATAACAGAGAAATATCTTACCTGGTATTTTTTGCAGGATTTAAATTCACTCAAGCTCTCGCTAGGACCAGGTTCCAGCCGACTGTTTGTCCATTTATCCGTATCGTAAAAATAATCCACATGACTGGTCATTCTTGAACGACTGAAGTGCGTCGCGGCGGTTCCCGTTTCACAGCAGCAGTAACGGTTATTTTCAAATTTGGCGCCGGAAAGGCGCGCACAGCTGTCATTGGCCAAGAGCCATTATGTCAGTCAGATCAACCAATCATGTTCAAATGCTCACGATGAGACAGCCAATGGATTTTGTTTCATTGTGGTAACATTTTATTTTTTATTTTTATATCTAATAAAAAAAATAATTCCTGACCTGCAATCGGTTCACAGACCATTGCTAAGTAAAACACACCGTTGCTAGGGTCACCGCTCTGATCAGAGGACACAGAGGAGGAGAACTATGCAGGATATTTACTTTAATTGAATTTTTACCTTCAGCTTCGGACTAATTGTGATGTTAGATAAATTACTTAACTTGTTACAGGGGGGGGGGGGTTACAAATATACACATACTATACTATATACTATATTTTTTAAATGTTTTACACACACATATATATATATGTGTGTGTGTATGTTGTATAAAATATAAACATTTAAAAAATATAGTGCCTTTTTGGCCTTGATCTCAATATATTTTTCAATATATACACATATATGATCCATGCATATATATGAAAATATATAAAACATTAAAAAAATATAGTGCCTTTTTGGCCTTGATTTCAATATATTTTTCAATATTACACATATATGATCCATGCATATATATATAAATATATAAAATATTTAAAAATATAGTGCCTTTTTGGTCTTTCTTTCAATATATTTCTCAATATATACACATATATGATCCATGCATATATTGCAATATATTGGAAAATATAAAAATTAAATCCCATATATGGGAATATATTGCCTAATATATCACATGATATTTTCTAATATATTGCAATATATTTTTCTTTCGTAAGCCTTTACATCCTTGGGAGTTTCCAGGCCAGAGCTGGAAAAGATTACACGTGGACTTTGCAGGCCCCTTCTTACTGTAGGTCACACCTTAATGATTGTCGTAGATGCCTACTCCAAGTGGCTAGAAGTATTCAGAATGCCCAGCACCCCATCACAAGACTAAAGAGACTGTTTGCAGCATACGGTCATCCGGAGCATGTTGCAACTGACAACGGAACGCAGTTCACGTCTGCAGAGTTCAAGAACTTCATGCATCAAAATGGAATTCTGCACTCTACAAGCACCCCAGGCCATCCGGCTTCTAATGGTCTCGCAGAGCGATATGTGCAGACATAAGAGTGGAATTAATAAGCTTTCTCAGACTACACTCGACATTGAGGACAAGATCTCTCCCAAACAGCAAATGGATCTGGGCCGGATCCGCGCCAGATGTAGTCCAACATCCGGTTCTAATCCTGAAAATGGATCCGCTCCAGATAATATTTGCAACCTGGCGCAGATCTGGCACGGATCCGCTTTACAGTATCTGGAACAGGTCCGGACCAGATCTGGACCGGATCCGCAAGTGGCCAACCGTTTACAGCCCGTATCTGGCACGGATCTGGGACAGATGTGGTCCGGATCCAGGGCGGATGTGATCCATATTTGAACAAAAGCTCTTGTAAGGTTAAAAATCTAGGTTAAAAAATCTATGAGTAATAAAACAATCACAATGTTTTGCTTTCAACAAGCAGGCTTTATTAACAATATTATATTTGAAGGACGTTTGAACCTTAATGTTTTATGCATTTCCACAACAGTATGCACAGTATGCACAAAGTCAAAGTTACAAACTGTACTGTTTTTTACAGGATTAAAGCCACAGTAGTACTTAAAGGGATAGTTCAACATTTTGGTAAATTGGCCCATTGCCATAATCCCTATAGTCATAGCAGTAGGTTCGTTACCTTTAATTGTCGGTGCAAGCTATTCTTAGAACGGCGGAGCAGAGCCGCGAGCTGCTCAGAGCTACGCTATGGAGGCTCATGGTATTTCTTGGTTTCCTTCATCAAACTCATTAAATACACAATCCAACAACTCCACAACGCTCAGGTGGACAAGTTGTGAGCTGCACATTCACCATGCTATGAGATAATAACACAACGTTACCACACAGAGTTGTTTTAGAGGGAAATTCATGTAAAACCGCTGATGCACGTTGCCTTCAAGGACAGTTTTTCAACAAGCAGTCTCTGTATTTACCTCAAGATAAATATCAAGAAATGATTCCTCTTTTGAACCTTACTGTTTAACAGTATGCACATTTAAAGTCAAAGTTACAAATTGTATTTTTAAATTAAATTAAAATATTTCTCTTTTGAACCCTGTAGCAACCAAAAACGCAATAACGGCCAATAACGTAATAACAGCCAATAACGTAATAATTTTGGCCATTTTAAATGTAATAAAGCCAATAATGTAATTACATTTTTGAGCCAATATTGTAATAACTTTTTTGCCAATAATGTAATAAGTTATTACATTATTGGCCTAGTATTAAAAAAACCTTTGAAAATGTAATAACTGGTGCCGATAATGTAATACATAAATATGACTGCAGTTCTTGAAAATTAAAGGCTTTTATGCAGTTTTCCAATCATAAATAGGTATAGCAGATGACATAGTCGTGTCATCCAAGATATGTACTATCCTTCACCTCTCTCTCTCTCTCTCTCACTTCTACCATGCTTAATGATATGTTTGCAAACGGAAGAAGCATTGTAGGCTATCAACATAATTATGTATTATTACAAGGTCACCCTTGCGAAAGAGATCCTGATCTCAATGGGCTTTTATCTGGTTAAATAAAGGTTAAATAAAAAATAATGAGCCAATAATGTAATAACTTATTACATTATTGGCAAAAAGTTATTACGTTATTAGCTCAAAAGTTTTATTACATTATTGGAACGTTATTACATTATTGGCTGTTATTACGTTATTGGTTGCTACAAACCTTACTATTTTATGCATTTCCAGAACAGTATGCACAATGCATTTAAAGTCAAAGTTACAAACTGTATTTTTTTTAAAGGAAATATTTCTCTTACTATTTTATGCATTTCCAGAACAGTATGCACAACGCATTTAAAGTCAAAGTTACAAACTGTATTTTTTACAGGATTAAAGCCAGAGTACTTAAGGGATAGTTAAACATTTTCAACAGTATGCACATTTAAAGTAAAAAAAAGTCGTCGTCGTCGTCGTCGTCGTCGTCGCCGTCGTCACCATCATCGTCGTCGTCGTCATCATCATCATCATCGGTCATCATCAGTCATCCTCAGCCTCTCGTTCGGAGTCTTGGACCTGGAAAAGAAAAATCTTGTCACTTTTCTAAACTTGATTGTTTCAAAACACGTTTTCCAGTTTTCATGGTTTGTGCTGAAATCATTTTATACCCTTAATCCTTCCCTGCGTGTTTGGTGTAAATAGTAAAATTCTACGGCAGTGAATTACTGATTAGTGATTACTGTAGTGTGTAGTACATTATGATGTTGTATGAAAGCTGATTATGAGACAAAAAATTCCCATCCACGACGTGAAAGCACGTATCACTGCTGTTTTCAAAGATTAGCGGGTGCTGCCGTGAGCCCCGGACCCGTCCCAAAGCACGGTTTCACAGTTTTCCTGTCCACACATGACTGCTGAAACCAGACTTTTCGAAAAAGTTCACCCTGGACTCCGGTTACAAAAAACTCCGGTTTCAGGAGCCCCCAACTGCGGTTATGTGTGGATGAAACACGAAACCGTGCAGAGAAACACACGATTTAAAAAATACCCGCGTTCGTATGGACGGCCTCTAAAAGTGAAAAAAAAAAAAAAAGAGAGCCGTCACCTACTCCTAGACGTGTCAGGTCAGCCGCTGGGTGAGGGATATTATTCTGTGGTGAAAAATAGACTCATTCATGACATTTTATTGAGAATGCTGATTTGGCTGCTACTGATACAAAAAGTAAATACAAAATTAAGTTAAAAAGCACTCACCCCACCCCATCTTTCTTTACATTGACTTCAGTAAATAAAAAGGATTAATGTGTTCGGCTTTTGGTCTATAAAATGATAAAATGGTGAAAAATGTTACTCACTGTTCCCTAACGTTATTTTGTACAAACTAACAGTCCACAACCCAAAGATATTCACTTAACTGTCATAGACTAGAGAAACCAGAAAATAACCAGAGAATTAAGACTTTTTATTCTTCAAAAAAAAAAAAAAAAGACTCAAAGCGAATAGCCGATTATCAAAATAGTTGGCGATCAATTCAATAGTCGATTAATCGTTGCAGCCCTCGCAGAAAATGTTCATTTAAACATCAGCTGCTTCCAGTATGTTACCTGTGCGCGACTCTGGCGACTTCCCCTGCGGGTGTTGTCTGAGCCCAGATGGAACCACTTCATGATATGTTTGTCAATGTCGATGTCTGTTGCTCCCTTTGCCACATGGTTTTTGCGTACAGCACCTGTATACAAACATACAAAGCAACAGCACTTACTGCTTCTTGGAATGTACCGTAAATTCCGGACTATAAGCCGCTACTTTTTTCACACGCTTTGAACCCTGCAGCCTATACAATGATGCGGCTAATTTATAGAATTTTACTGGCTAACGGCCACGACGGTTAAGACTACACAAACGCACACGCCGTAACCCCATTTATTGATTTATCAACTAAAACTTGACTAGAAAAAAAAAGCTTTGATAAACACACAGGCTCTGCACGTGTCCTCCCAAAAACACGCTGAGATCAGCAGAGTTTCCACTACTACAGCAGCTGACATGTTGTCAAGACATACAGACCTGTCACTGTCTCACGGTGTATTTCATTAAATTTCAACCTCAAAGATCTGTCCTCAGACTGTCCTGACCTGTCCCTGAACATCACACAGGGACAACATGGGGCTGCCTGTGTGATATGTTACTGAGTTTTATTGATGTTTACATCAGGCTGAGTTCAACCAATCAGTTTATGCTACTGTGATTTAAGTAGTTAAATACAGTAATCATCATAGTGTAGTGGCAGGAAAGACCATTTAATCTGTATGTATCAAATATTGTGTTGGTCAAGAACAAGTTACTGCTTGTGTCTATTGTTAAGGTCTATCAACTAACAGTTAATGAATTTATCGATAATTTGCATCCCTACTTGTCGGTTCATTAGTGGAGGTCACTATACATGATTGAGGACACATTTATGAAAATATAGATTTTTGATAATTACAGTTTTTCTCAATTGCTAAAACACTAAACCCTGTTGTCTGAACCAAATTCTCAGTTGCCTGAACCCACTGATTGAATCAGTCACTCTTTTGGCAAAACCATCAGCACTTTTCACCTGTTTAGACACATCTTACCAACACATTTTCATTGTGATGCACCTGTGTTGCAAAATGCTGAGCACAGGTGGCAAAAGTCAAACACAAGTAAAGCACAAGTTTCACCGGTTGAACACAACAACTCAAAATTGATAACACTTGTGTCCAATGATGTGAGGGCACATATACTGTAAGCCAGTTCAGGATGAAGTCCTGTGGCCTGACCCAGTACAGAGAAATTACGCTGTGGCTGAGTTGTGCACTTCTCATTTCTATATTTTTGTACTTTATTTTTACGTAGGCTTACTGTATACAAGTGCTAAATGCACAAGATTTCTGTTTGTCTTTGTACTGTACAAGTGCTACGTGTAAATGCACAAGATTTCTGTTTTTTGTACTCCTTTTTTTTTTACTATGTACAAGTGCTAAATGCACAGGTTTTTTGTTTTGCAAGAGGAGAAGATGAGAGGTGACAGGGTGAAGAAAGAAAGGATGAGGGAGGGAGGGAGGGAGGGAGGGATGAACTGGGCAGAAAAAAAGAAGGAAGGAAAAGGGAATGAAATGGATGTGGAGAGGTAAGGAGGAGGGTGAAAGAAAGGGAAGGAGAAAAGTGCTACAGTGTAAATGCACAGGTTTTTTGTTTTGCAACATGCATTTAGCCTACAGTGAACGATAAACATTTATTTCTACAGCTTCATGTGCTGAGCATTGTGTTTTCTATTTTTCTATGTAGTGTTTAGTGGCTGCTCAGTAGTGTTTTTAATTTTGATTGACTCGGGGCACGATTTGGCAACAAAGTTCAGTTTTGGGCACAGATTGAACTGTTTTGAGGTCAAAGTTTGGTTTTGCAAGAAGAGTCTGAGGTTTTGTGAATGTAGCTTGAAAATTGGGGTTTGTGTTCACAGTTTAGAGAAAATGAGAGAAGCTTTCGAGAAATGTGTCTTAGCAATCGAGAAAAA
>NW_028220993.1:0-5865 GCF_045865225.1 Trachurus japonicus | reverse complement strand
GTTGGCCCTAGCGCCTTGCGGGGCCTTCTCCTGTGAATTGTATATATTGTATATTTGTACAGTTCGTGTGTTGCACGTTGTGGTGTGGGATTGTGGCTGCACCGTCTCCTCACGGGGTGTCTTAAAGATCTATCCCGTACATATGGAATATGTAACTGAGTGGAGAGATAGTCTCGAGACGATAGAGAACGTATGGTTACATTGTAACTTTGGTTCTCTGAGTGAGAGACTATCTCTCCAGACCTTAGGGCGCTCAGAGACACGTTTCGACTAACTACACTCCAGCGCAGGCGTTTTATAGCTACGCAATAGGGCGTGGCCGGGCAAGCCGGTGTGTCTTAAAGGGATAGTTCACCCTAGAATGATATTTCGCTCATTATCTACTCACCCTCATGTTGACTAAGGGCTGGAAGAAGTTTCAGATTCCTCCGTGGCTTCTCTGAGTTACAGGGGACTCGGCATAGCAGTGCATGTCCATATAACGGTTGCAAAGGGACACCGGAGCTCTTCGTAAAAAAACACACACAAAAAAACATCCAAATACATCCATGGTGCTCGTATGTAATGTCCGTCTTGTGCTGAAGCCCCAAATTGCGTAATTGTCCTGAAAAAAATTAAATAAGTCTATATTTTAAGCTTGTTTGTAGCGGAAGCTTCTCGAAGCTCCTCTTCCTGGTCCGTCCAAATCTCGTGTGATTTGCGCCGGCGTCAGCATGCGTCAGTGCGGTTACTGCAAATCACGCGAGATTTGGACGGACCAGGAAGAGGAGCTTCGAGAAGCTTCCGCTACAAACAAGCTTAAAATATAGACTTATTTAATTTTTTTCGGGACAATTACGCAATTTGGGGCTTCAGCACAAGACGGACATTACATACGAGCATCATGGAGGTATTTGGATGTTTTTTTGTGTGTGTTTTTTTACGAAGAGCTCCGGTGTCCATTTGCAACCGTTATATGGACATGCACTGCTATGCCAAGACCCCCTGTAACTCAGAGAAGCCACGGAGGAATCTGAAACTTCTTCCAGCCCTTAGTCAACATGCACTGAAAAAAGTGACTTTTTTGTGCTGTAAACTCTATTAGAGTAACTGTCATAATTTATACCTTATATTTTTAAGATTCAGTGAGAACTAGAGTTTCTTAAGTAAAATTAAACATTTTATTAACGTAATACATGAATTATGGGGGAAGAGTAAGTTTTACTTACGTTTCCCCATACTATTTAAATGTTTAATAGTTGTACGTACATAAACCTAAAAATATTACATAAACTTTACTCTGAAAATCTAGTGTTTTGAAACGCATGCACGACGACGCATGCGCACAGCACAACAGGCTCTGGCCGACTGCCTCTGCTCCGGACGTTACGAACAGGATCACAGCACAGAGCACTGCAAGGTGTAGCGCGCGCAAGTCATTCCACAGGTAAGTTATTACGTTCTGTTTTAAATTTGTGATAATATACGTCTGCATGTAGTTTGACGCAAGATATGTCACTGTTCATAAGTTAATTTAAAGTTAGCATAACGCTACATTGGTCCGTGCTGGCCTGTAGTGGGAGGGCTGCAGTTTTTCCTGATAAAAACTAAAGTTAACTAAAGTTAGGAGGATATTAAAAAAGCACCAACCTAACGGTATAACGTTTATCAACTGACGTCAACATAGTAGAACATGGTTTTGTTCTCTGTAAAACTTTTGGCGGCGACACTGAAGTAACGTTAACGTTAGTGAATTAATGTTGTGCTTTGGGAATGAGGGGGCGATACTGCTGAATGTTTGGGAGAAATGCCCCAGAATAGGTTTTTAAAACACACGTTTACTGACAGAAGCGCCAGAGGTCTTTGAGAGCATCAGCTTGGGAATACAAAGTTTTCTTTCTTTTCTTTTTTTTTTTGACAAGAAGCTAGTTATCGTGTGAAGCCCACAGCAACTTTGTGATGTGCGGACCGATACTTTCGATACCAAATGTGTCCGTTTTAGTGTCGATACTCTTAATAAATTGTCTATATTTTCACCAGTCTGCACTAATTTGAGTTAACAACTTTTTTTTGTCACAGTAGACAGTTATTTCTCTAGTTATAGGACCTATTTTCCGGTTGTCTGCTTCGGCAACTGAGGCAACTAAAGTTGCATACTGTAAATGTGCCCGTCTGTATGCACACATGCACACAGCACAGCTCACTGCAGGTATAGCTAGTGTGTGTGTGTGTGTGTGTGTGTGTGTGTGTGGGGGGGGGCTTTGTTATTTTCCCTTATTCATCCATCATAACGTAATATTAAAATTGTGGCTGAATATTTTAGACCATTGTTTTAATACCACAAATTGTGTCTCTTCATTTTCAGGGTGCCCTTTGGAGGAGCCAGTGGACTTTGTGGACAGTTGGAGTTGAGGGCTAGGGAGAGGAGGTCGAGGAGAAATTCATCAGGGAGAAAGAGTAGGCCTCTTGTGGTATGAGATGGTCGTGCAAACGATGCAATTTTAGGTCATCAAAACGTTTAGAGCTCATAAAACATTATAGGTTGAAGCATCCACACACTAGTCAAGGCCGATCACTACCCTGCTTGTACTCAGATTGTCCTTGTTTATTTAAAAGTTGGGGGGCACTTCATGCACATTTGTCTAGAAATTAGGGATGCTCCGATCGATCGGCCGCCGATCGTTATCGGCCGATATTGACCCTAAACGGGATGATCGGTGGGCTCTCAAAGTGCCGATCGTAATTTTTAATTATTTTTTTTTTTTTATTTATTTTTTTATTATTTTTTTTTAGACGTTATCATTTCGCTCTGTGCATGTGGAGCCCCCACTCCGAACTGAAAAGACCGGGTTCAGCCGCGCTAGAGCGAAGTGGGAGTGGGGGAGAAAGCAAGAGGGACAGATCTGCAGCGCGTTTCACAGACAAGCCACAATGCAGAGTGTAAACAATGTCACCAGGTTCAGCACCATGGACAACTGCATGTGGGGGGGTGGGGGGGGGGGCTGAGACACGAATTGACTGCCTATTACCTCAAATAAACAAGCTCGCCGTATTTCCTCAAATAAAAGCCGGGACACCGGTATTCAATTAATAGCCGGGGCTTTGTATAAACGAGCGAAGGCAGGGCGCCGTCGTCACCTGGAACACTGACGATAGCTTATATGATCAGAAACTCTTTCAACTTGTGTGTGGACTGTCTGTGAAGACTGACGGGAGTGAAGCTGACCTCTCCTCTGCTTCAGAGAGGGACAGCCTCGCACTGTCGGACAAGCAGGTCTCTGCTCCGTGTCCGGGTCCCGGTCGGGACGGGAGATGGACCGCAGCACACGCTGTGAATATGCTGTTGACTTGAATGCGAGTGACGCGCTACAGCGCAACAGAGAGCCAGGTCCGACAACGCAGCAAGGAGAACAACACGTGAGGAAGATGAAGATGAGCTATTGAACGATGAGGAGGGAATTAGAAATAAAAGTCCCCCTCAGATAAAAGCCTGTCCCAATAAAGGCCAGTCGACTAGGAGTTTAGTTTGTGCTAAGGTTATTTATCCATAATCTGTGAACTTCTAAGGGCTATTTAGCGATGCAGTGGCAGTAAACTGCATGCCTCTTTTTGTTTAAAATGATTTGGAAGCCTTTTTTGCCTCACTTGGGGAGTAAGGCAAGTAAATTAAGTAAATTTTATTTATTTATTATTTTATTTCATCTATTGCTCTTGACAGGGCATGTAATGTTTACACAAATAAAAATTTGTGTAAAGATCTTGATTGTATTATTTATTTTAGTACAAATGGTTTTACCACTTTAAGTGGTGCACAAATACAGGACATTGAGGATTATTATTATTATTATTATTATTATTATTATTATTATTATTATTATTATTATTATTATTATTATTATTATTATTATTCTCCCATCCATTCTGTGATCGGTATCGGTATCGGCAGATTTGTGATTCCTGTGATCGGTGATCGGATCGGCACCCAAAAATGCTGATCGGAGCATCCCTACTAGAAATCATACACAGACTCAACAGTTAGGGCAGATAGTTTCATTTTCGTGTCTTGTATGTAATTCATGTAGTTTTAACACAGAGAAGCAATATTTTGAACACCTTGGGACTCATCTGAAAAAGCACGAAACTGTTAATTGTGTTTTTAAAGATTGTGACTACAGTACGAATATATATTCAACTTTTGCTTCACATAAAAGTAGGAAGCACAATCCTCACTGCATTGAAGATTTTAAAAATACTGTATTCCAGACACATTCAAGTCAGGCAAGTGAGGTAACAGAGGATAGTAGTTTGATTGAAAGTGAAGTTACTTCTGATGAAACATTTGTCCAAGAGGGTGAAGATTTAGTCCAGGTTATTGTTGATGAGCTTGGTTCCTTATTGCTTAAATTAGACTGTATATTCAATGTGCCTAGAAGATGTATAGATGAGATTGTAGAGGAGCTTCAATTTATTACTTGTTCAGCATCTGCACCTGTTATTAAAAATATTGTCCATAGTACATTACAAAACCATAACTGCACTGTTGAAGAAGTGGTGATCACAGATTTAGTAAAAAGCCTTTGCCAGTTAAATCCTCTTAGTGTAGCCTTTAGTGAAGAAGGCCCTCTTGGCACGGCATACAAGAGAAATAGTTACTTAAAAGAACATTTCTCTATTGTTGAACCTGTTGAGTATATACTAGATGCGAAAGAAGGAAAGACCTTTCAGTATATACCTATTTTGCAATCCTTGTCACAAGTTCTGAAAAATAGTGACATCCAGGAGAAGGTTTTGAAAAGTGTAAGACATTGTGGTTCTTCATGTCAGTACACTAGTTTTCATGATGGTACCCACTTCAAGGAAAACACATTTCTTTGTGGAGAAGAGTTAAGGCTTTCACTTCTACTTTACTGTGATGACTTCGAAATATGCAATCCATTAGGAACATCTCGTAAGAAGCACAAGGTAACAGGTGTTTACTGGGTGTTTGCTGATATTCCGTCTGTATTGAGGTCTACATTATCATCTATTTACTTATCTGTTTTGTGCAAGGCAGACGACATTAAGAAATTTGGTTATCCCCAAGTGCTAGATCCATTGTTAAGTGATTTGAAAAGACTTGAAGAAGATGGTCTTTTTGTGCCCTGTTTAGGAAAAATAATAAAGGGTACTGTATTTTCTGTGATTGCCGATAACCTTGGTGCCCACTCAGTTGGGGGGTTTATTGAAAGTTTCAGTGGGTCACACGTTTGTAGATTTTGTGTAGGAGAGAGAGCCCAGTTTCAGGAATTTGAGGTCAGGACAGGAGCATTCCCAGGTAGAACAAAAGAGCATCACAAGTTGGACATTGAAGCAGCATTCGCTAGTAACACTCATAGTCGTGGAGTTAAAAAGACAGTGTACTATTACTGAAAGATTAAAATCATTTTCATGTGACAACAGGTTACCCACCTGATGTATTACATGATTTACTTGAGGGTATTGTGCCTTTAGAACTGGCATTGTGTTTAGATATTTTGATAAAGAAAAAATATTTCTCTCTTGAAGAGCTCAATAGAATAATCAAACAGTTTCCATACAAGTGGAAAGACAGGACAAATTGTCCCCAAGTTATACCACCAACATTTGCCTCCCGTAAAACCATTGGTGGTAATGCAACTGAAAATTGGTGCTTATTGAGGCTACTTCCACTTATGATTGGCTCCAAAGTACAGGAAGAAGAACAAGCATGGCAGTTGTTGATGACACTCAAAGATCTTGTTGAGCTGGTTATGTCACCTACTCACACAGATGAAAGCATTGGTTTCCTCGATAGCCTGATTTCTGAGCACAGACAGAGATTTAACAGTGTTCTTCCACAAGCGAACCTGATCCCAAAACACCACTTTG
>NW_028220992.1:0-2397 GCF_045865225.1 Trachurus japonicus | reverse complement strand
AGTTGTCTTCTGCAGTGATTCAACAAAGCATACCTTACTCTTTAATAATACCTCACTCAACCAATGCTAGTGAGTCGGGCGGCTTCAGCACCCATGTGTCGGACCACATCGGGATTCAATCAATACGGGGATAAACTTTGCACACAAGCCCTCCAAGCAAAATTTTAATTTGGGGCCCACTATTACTGCCAATAATACTGTATATATAATATTTAACCTTCATAGATAACAAATCCAGTGAGAAACGAACCTTCGCTCTCCACGGTCACGGAACTTCTGTAAATGACCCAACTATTGTGAAAAAATGCAATGTGAATACAAACCGCACCAAGTAAAAAAAAATTTAGTCTGCACCAAAGCAAGTGAACTATCGGACTTTCCTGGTGTGAATACACCCTAAGAGACAGAAGACACTGGGACTAAGAATGGTGCAGGTTCTCCAAGATGTTACTACAGCTGCTTTGCTGGAGACTAAAACAAAGGTGAACCCTGTGCCATTTGCCAAGTAACTCAAATTGAATGCTATACCACTCCGTCTGATTGTGCTATAAATGACCAGTGTTGTGGAAATGTCCTTTAACTTGTGAGAGACAAAATCAGGTCCGGCAAAATGAGGTTTCACTTTCAAGGTATAATATTCCCCCATCTAGCAGTGCGGTTGCATATCTGAACGTATTCTTGATGTTGCATTCACGTGAAATGGGGCAGACGTCAGACAGACAACAGACTCTGCATGTAACAGGATAAACAAGCGTCTATGTAAACAAGTGGTCCACCAGCACGAGGCAAAACAATGCAGGCGTGACAATATGTTGTCATGGTGATGTGGTATTGTTTTACCGTCTTTCTCTGGTGGAGTAAAATGACATCCGGTTGGTTTGCCGACGGCCGTCTGCCTGACTGCACCTGAATGCAACACCAGTGCCTCCGTCCTTCCTCACACTACACAGTGGTGACAGTTTTAACAGGCCGAGCCCACAGCTCCGCTGAGTTTCTATGGTTACCTACGGTCACGCTGCCACTCAACGTAAAAAATGGTGATGCAACATGGCCGCCTCAGTTCGGTGCGTCGCCCACTTATGTATTTGTAACAACTTGTAACAACTCATTAAGGTACGAGAAAGCTTTCATTTGCATGTGGGTGTGATTCGACTTCAGTGAAATATGTATTTATGAAAGACATATTTGATTTTTGCCAATAAAAACCAAATAAGTTACTCACTGGGGCTTTAACCTGTTGCCATTCCGGGGGGTTTTAATCAGGGAGGTGTCATAGAGGATGTCACCAGTCACTTGAAATAGTCATGCCACATATCGTTGGAAAGCTAAAACTCTTGTGATTAAAGATATGCCGACCATTCCTAAATATAATCATCACAGCAACACTCGAATCAGACTATAAACATGCTAACAAAGTTCGTAAAAAGCCGATATAACTCACGATTTGTGTCAGGGCAGGCTCAGGATCACAGGGTTTCCCCACAAACTTGGTGTCGTTACATTCAGAAAAGTCCAGTAAATCCAATCCAGTAAAGTATTTAGTCCAAAACACACGGTTGTACCGGTAGATAACCTCATCCCGCTGCTGCATTTTATGAAATTACGCATTGTATATCCAGTAAATCCGTTTATTTCTCCTCATAAGTCCGGCGTTTACATGAAAACAATGTTTATTTCACTTTACAAAATGGCGCTGCCCTCTTTCCTTTCGATTGACAGCTCACTCGACCAATCACAAGCTCCCTGTCCCCGGCTGCCGCCTGCAATAGCGAATGAGTGGCTGTGTCTCATGAGGAACATCCCCTCCGACAGCGCTGAATGGCTTCAGCCAATAGAAACCGATCCCGATGACAACTGTAGCATTGAATAGCCAATGAAATTACGAAACGAACGATGTGCTGCATTCACTGTCCCTGGGAAAAGGCAGTACTGCCATTTTCATGCGTAACTTTGCAAAAGCTGCACTTTGGCGCATGTATTGTTTCTCAATGGCAACTTTAGGAAAACGCCTATATACACTTAGAAAAACATGTGTAAAATACTCATTTTTAGCAGGATTGTTATCAAATTTGAACTGGGGCCAGGTAAGGCTTCATGCTGTAGTCCCATTGTGTTTTCCAGCTAAAATTCTCAGCTACACTCATCTTCAGGCATCTGATTGCAACAAAAAAATTCAGGCGAGAATAAAAACATTCTAATTCAGTGTGCTCCCACTTAGATTACTCAATGATAGTAGCACTTATAGTGATTATTTCAGTTTGGGGAAAAACTTCAGAGTGATACCTTTCAAAAGAGACCAAGCCCATCCATATTCTCCAAACAGTTCAAGAACAGCATTCAATTTACTTTGGGTACGCCTTGGATAGGCGAATATTACAGAATTTATAGGAGTGACAA
>NW_028220991.1:0-32834 GCF_045865225.1 Trachurus japonicus | reverse complement strand
AGGATCCATTTAGTGTGTTTGCCTTGATGAATATGTAAATATGGGCGTTTCAGCCAGAACGTGCTAAATACTGGGAGGAGTAGATGCAAATAGATTTATTTAGCGCGTGCAATGTGATTTACCAAACCAGGAAGAGATTGCGGTGGCTGTTTTTGCGTCTTTATTCACCACGTCTGAAAACCATGTACTAACTGATACAACTTTGCCAAAACGTATGCGTTTATTGATTTGATACCTGTCAGAGCCCCGTGATCTTACATCTCTGCATTTCCTCACGTCTGGGGAATTCTGTAACAGTTTTTCAGCCGTGTTAAAAGTCTTTTACGCGCCGTTACGCACGGGGCACGTCTGTCCTGCAGTGCGCTCCTCTCCTCTCCTCTCCTCTCCTCTCCTTTCCTTTCCTCTCCTCTCACCTGGCTGCTCAGCTCCGACTCTCGGTCCCGGTCCCGGACTGAGACACGTCACCGCTGCCTTCACCCGTCTTTAATCCCTCTGGTCAGTGGTCAGAGCGTTTAGATCCGTGTGTCCCACCTGAGCTCTCTATTAATCCACTCGATCATGGGCGGCACACACACACACACATATTACAGGTGTGTGATTGTCGCTGCAGCTGCTGTCTGTTCGTCACTATATGACGAGTTGGGCCCTGTAGCGATTTGTGTTTATTTATCTAAACAGAGCGCGAGAGAGATGAACACACATGCTGTCATTGTATGCATCGGATCAAATGTCATTCTGTCCCTTTGTCCGTCCAGCTCTCTGTCCACTCTCTCCATGGCGGAAACGATTACACGCGCAAAACCCTCATTTACATATTGCGGTTTGCACGTGTTTTCATTTAGCGGGTTACTCTTAGTAGATCACCTGTTTTGCGTGCACTAACCAAACTCGCAATATTATAGCGGGCGCAAACAATATAGCGTCCGCTATCTGAGATCTTAGTAAATCCGGCCCCTAGTCGCAAATTTTCAAAAACAATCACATCCACACTATAACAAATCTCTGCCCACATACTATGTGTGGTGGCCTGGGAAAACCCTTCACATGGTGGGATTTTGACATTTTCATTTTTTGATATTTCCATTAACGTTTTCAGCTATTCATAGCCTAACTGTTTGAATAACTGAGATAGCCCTCTCTGATCAAAAAGTGAGAAAAATGGCTTTAAATAGAACGTTGCTGTTTCAACCCTCTAAAGACGAGTGTTTTACAAAACATTAAACATCTTCTGAACCGTTTATGATAGAGACGAGCTGTAAACTGTATCTGAATCGTGTGATTTTCTGCTTTCCGAGGGTCTTTGAATGGTGCCTCTATGATAAGAAGGGACCGTATAGGGTGCCGGTAATCATGTGGTACGGGAACAGATGAACATGTTTTACAAAACATCAACAACATATTATAACTTCCGAACCGTTTATTATAAAGACGAGCTGTAAAAAAACATCTGAATCGTGGGATTCTCTGCTTTCCGAGGGTCCTAGAATGTAACCTCTAGAACAACAACGGACCTGTCTCCTCTAGCGCTGCTGCTGCAGCTCAGTTGTGCTGCGGCTCAGCTGAAAAAGAAACGCTTTAATTGCCACAAAAACATAAAAATAAATACTTTCCGTTTTGTTTTCTTAAAATATTTATTCACCACGATGTAGTAGGGAGTTCAAAGTACCAGAATCACACAAAAAATCAAAATCGTGGAAATAGGCTACTACTTTTCCACCTATTTTGGCTATTTGCCACAATAGGACGTCAGCGACTTCTGACAGGTTTTCCCAGGCCGCCACACATATTAATGCAAAAATGCAATAAACAAAAAATAAATTAAAAAAACGCTGTGCATTGCTGCCACACCAACAGACAGTGATATAATTTTAACTTTTAAAAACGCATTGACCAATCATAGCGAAACAGAACCAACCTAACCAAAGTGTACTTCTGGTCTGAGCTTTGTTTACTGTCATCATACTTTCTATACTTTGGACCTGGAATTTTCTTTTTCAGCTTTTCGATTAGTCCAACTAGATGTCCAGCCCGGTCTGATCCAAGACTGGCAACGATGGCTGCACTGACTATAATGTCTTCCTCAAGGGTTCTAATTGCACATTGTTACATCTCTGTTCCTCTATATGGTGGAATAGTAACTTGTACACTTGTGAACATGTAGAGTCCTGTAAGTAAATTTAAAAGCAACACTACTTTGGCCACATCCACCATTGGGCAAACTAATAAGATGATCTCTGCAGTTACAGAAGAGCTACTGGCCCAGAATCTGCTAAGTAAACCAACATGACATGGCAATATATAAGTTCTGTTCTCCACATCCACATGTCAATGCGAAAACAAAATCCTGCTGCCCAGAAGAAGATTTTGAAAATATCTGTTTTTAAGGATTAAAAAGAAATGAGATAAACTTCCTGTTTTCAAGGTGGGCATGGTCATGATTGTTCAAGTCAGTCAATCATATAAAAACAATACAAGATACAGTGTGAATGTGCAGCTGATTTTATTTTCTTTTTTTTTTCATTTCTGTTTATTTGATAGTGAAATATTGGTAACACTTTATAATAAGTACACAAGCAAGCATTAATAAATACTGAATTCTTCATTTATAACGCATGAATGCTCATTAGTATGTAGTTTATACATACAGTTAGTGCTTATCAATGATGAGCGATCCGAAATATCTGATCAACCCAGAAAGATCAGTCTAATGAGGATAGAAATAATTATTTGAGAAGAGTACAACAAAAGAGATGCATCTGCCATGGATGTGAGGAGGTCTCAGCAGGTCTGGACCGGCCCAGGATGGATTCTGACAGACAGTTCTTAAGAGCTGACTGAGGTACTGCCATCTCCGTCTCTCAAGCCTCAAGACGGCCTCTAACATAGGCTACCTGAAAAAAAAAAATAGCCATGGTCCACATAAAGGACAGCATCAGCATCAGTGGGCCCCCATCAGTCCTCCTCTAAGAAGAAGCAGTCCACATCTGATGCAGTGTCACCTGTCATCCACTCAGACGGCTCCTCCTTGACTTTAATGTCATCATCCTTCAGACTTTAGTCAACAAACTCCTGCTGATTAAACCGTGGGTGCTGGACGTCTTGACCAACAGACCGCAGACAAGTCACAATCTCACCTGTAACTGTTCAGCCAAACATCAGAGCAGTTGTATTGTGAAATGCAGAAACTGCAGATGACACAGCTGTGGTGGGATTAATTTCCCCACAAAGACAAGTCTGAGTCCAGACAGGAGGCGGTGCCGAGGAGACAGAAGACGAATGAAGTGACTGTCAGCCTCCTTAGGGAGGAGTGGCTGCAGCCGCCCTCCTCTCACCATGGAGCTGCTGTTACAGGTGGTGCAGTTTCTAGTACCAGGACGCAGAGTTACAATTAACCTTTTGACCTTCCTGCCATTGGCAGGTAAAGTGTTTACTGGCCAGAAAATGTTTTTACCAGCCACTGAACTGCTCACAATATGTCATTAATTCCCCCAGTGCTGCAGTTAGGAGTCCACCTTAACAACACACACCTCCCACCTTAACTCAGCTGTCCCAAAATACATATAAAAAAACTGATGAAATGATAGTTATATGTATGTATCAAAACAGCAGAAAGCTCACACCAAACATGACGCAGTGGACTGATATGAATACATTTAGTGGGATAGATTTGTGTCGCTACATTTCTACAAGTTAACTTTGTCCACATCTGGCTGTGTCTTCTGATTGACTGACTGACTGTCTGAACGCTAATGTTACTGCAGATAACATCGTGCATATTTAAATGCTGGACAACTTCTGGACACATTGGAAACACGCACAGTCAGTAGATCTGCTGTAGCTGTGTCTGGTTCACTGTTTGGCATTTACAGTATGATGAAAGTTATATTGTAAAGTAGATGAAAGTTATATTATAAAATAGACATATGACATATGGCCTGCCAATGACCAGTGACCTAATTATTATTTTTGCCAAAATATGTTTTTAGATGGATGGATGGATGGATGGATGGATGGATGGATGGATGGATGGATGGATAGATAGATAAATAGATGGATAGATGGATAGATAGATAGATAGATAGATAGATAGATAGATAGATAGATAGATAGATAGATAGATAGATAGATAGATAGATAGATAGATAGATAGATAGATAGATAGATAGATAGATAGATAGATAGATAAAATAATGTTTCAGAAAGACAATAAATTAACCTTGACTCACTGTTTTCCCCTCTAGCTGACAGCCACATAATAGTATAGAGTGTACAGTAAGTAGTTCCATTTCACTTTAAACTTTTATTTTCTTGGACTCATGTAGCAATAAATCTCTTTAAACTACAGTTCATGTGTTTGGTAAGCGACATGGCAGCTACTACTGCAGCAGGGAAACTAGACCAGAACTAACAAAGAGATCAGTGTAGCCAGGTCTTGTGAGTGTTTCACTGAGACAGAGATAGTACAGTAGTCTCAAATGAAGCCCACTTGGTCCTGGTTTGTTTGAAACACAGCAGTTCACTGTCAGAATGTTCAGAGGATCTGTAGCTTATGTAAAAAAAAAAATGGATCTAATATTTATTTGCGTGACTATGGTGCAAAAGAATCAGTGATCATGTTCACTTCTCCCATCGGAGCGAACCGACTCAGACCTGCTGCTGGTTTCCTTTTACAGTTGTCAGTTGGACAAAAGCTGTTTGAAGAATCAGCTCAGCTTATTAAATGACTATGTTTCAATACGTAATATTGAAGAATCACTTAGGTCTACCTGTGTGACGGCCTAGAGCTTTGCACTCGGGTGCTGTATCTGTGTGCAGGCGGCACCAGGCTCCAAGCACTTTACTTTCATGCTGATATGTCATCAATATTCTAGTTCTGTTTTGATTGAATGAATTTGTGGTTATGACCTTATTCTTTGTGTCTCTCTTCTTTGTTAACAGCTGATCACAAAAAGAAAAAGCAGATTGATAATGAAAATCACATCAGAAAATCGTTGTTGAGGTGGAACAGAATGGTAATTTATATTTATATACTGTATGTTCTGTTCATTTTTATGTTATGTGTCCAATTGCAATGTACTGTCTGTGTCTTATGAAGTGTCCTGTATAGCTGTTATTTATATTAGGACTACAGATGTAATTTAGCGATTGCACTTATGTCAACATGTTTGCATTGATGCTTACAGCTGAGGTGTTGATTAATAAACTCAAATAATACATAAATAAAATATAGTTGTGTTTTAATAAGCATATTTACTTTTTGACTGATCCAGGTAATGCTATTTTTTTCCTAGAAATATTATAATACATTTTATTTATAGGCCTAATGCACTTTACATTTAAACAATCTACAAGTGCTACAATGCAAACTTAATTAAAAAGAGACACAAGACAGAATTAATTAAAAGAGACAATAATGCATTAAAGAAAAAAAGAAGAAAGGAACCATCGCTCCCTGGAAAGACCAGGTAGAGTTTATTTATCCACCTCTCTGCTGGGTTATATCACTGTGATATTATGATATGAGCAAATGATAGTCATGTGTGTGGAGACATTAGAATATTTAGAAAATAATATTTCACCATTGTTCCGCCTCTATCCACGGTGCCCATAAAACAAAGACGGAGACATTTGCTGTGACCTTGTTGGAAGCCATCACAAATGCAAATGCATCACACGCAGCGGAAGTGAAATCTGTTGCATCCGTCTGGGAAGTCACGCCACAGGACTCGTCCTTAACAAGTGCAGAGAAAGAGGAAGAATCTGTTCAGCATCTGTGATTCTTCAGGCCAGCTGAGCCGTCTGCACGTCCGGCCCGCCGGCAGAGACGCAGGGCCCGACAGACACGGCACTCATTATTATCCTTATCAAAAACCCTGTTGTGATTATGGAGCCGAAGCCCCGCAGGCAGGCCATCTGTACGTCAGGTGGAAATCGATGGCGTTACAGGTCCTCTGTGAACGCTCCACGATGCCTTCAAAGGTCCAAAATGCTGCGAGAGTGGAGAGAGATGGAGAGCGATAAACAGCTGTGGTGACAAAGAGAGCCAGATAAAGAGAGGGAGGAATAAAGACGTGCATTTACAAGTCAGACACCTAGCATTTAACTTCACTGTTATTCCACCCCTTAGAAAGAGCCAGGGGCCGCCTCTGAGAAAGCTGCTGCACAACGAAGACATGTGGTCAATCACAAGCAATTCTAAGTGGTAGGCTGCTTTAAATGTCTTCTGAGTACCATGGAGGTTGTTTTTTGTTTTTTTTTACTGGGCTTTAAGGCTTTTAAGAACACCTTTAAATCTCTTGAAATGTGTACCTGTCATGGTTTGTGTGTCAGTTTGAGCTTCGGTTCATAATAATAATAACTCCATGTATATAGCACCTTTAAAAACACAAGTTTACAAAGTGCTTCGCGAAACAATTATAGGAGTGACACGTCACAAGTGCCATAAAACCATAAGAGGTGGACCGCCCAAGCAATAAGCCTACAGCAACACAGGCAATACAAGAACCCAACAACTGATTGAAACCAGGAGGCAGTGCAGGATGCAGTTAAAAATAAATGAAATAAATAAAAGGGGGGTACAATAAAGATGGGATAAAAGAGTTAAAACCAAAGAAAGTGTAAAGTAAAGCAAAGAAGTATATTTTCTGTTGGTTCCCTCCTCTGATTACCTCATGTGTCTCACCTGTGTGATTTCCCCACCTGTGTCCCATTGCTGCCATGTGTATTGTGTATTGTGTGTCTGTGTGTAAGTGAGCTGTGTTCCTGCTCTGTGTTTGTCCCCATGTGTCTCTGCTGGCTTTTGCTTGGATTCATCTTTGTTGTTCTGTTTTTCACTTTGCTTTTGGATTCTGTTTTTCTCTGGACACTTAGCTGTTTTCTGTGTTACCTTACAGTACAGTAACATTAAACACATTAAAGTTTCAAACCTCCCTGTCCCCGACTGCAGCTGGGTCCTGAAAATGCAGAACTGTAACAGACACAATTGTTTCAGTGAACACTCAAATCACATCAACATTAAGTCATTACACACAACAGGTGAACAAATCAACAATGTTACAGGTAATGGAGCTTTGTAACATAGGTTTATAGTTCTACAGTGGGAGTCATGTGTTCCCATTGAGCTGTATACGGCCCAGCCTGCCCACCCACTCCAGGCTGGGGCTGGGTTGGGACAAGACTTTAGAGGTGTTGAGGTCAAACATCTGGCATGGGGGCTAATAAACACTGTTCTGTTACATAATAAATGCCTCCATGTCTCATTCAAACAACATGGAACCGTAGTTTAACACTTTCACAATAACAGACAACTTGTACAGGGACGCCCCCAACCAAATTGGGCTCCTAAGCAGAATTTTCTGTTGTTGTTGTTGTTTGTTTGTTTTTTTTTAATTCTTTTGTTGAATTTTAATTTTCTTAGGTGTATACGCACCTGTAGGCTACTTACCGTATAGTATACACTGCACATGCTCAGGTCAAGCTGGGCTGGATTTTTTGGTCCTTATCTAAGCTCTACAGTGTCAAAGCTGAACTCTAGAAGAAGAAAAAAAACAGGACCAAGACCATATCAAAGTGCTGGATGAACTAGACAATGTATTATAGACCCCTCTCTTTACCATGTTAGCGTTTGCATGATCTTAAAACAAGACACAGCCTGTGTGAAAACCATGTTATACAAAATATTACTGTAATCATAGCATAGGATTAAAAAGATGTCAGCAGTAATGTAGTGACACTTTCAATTTTATCATCAACTGTTTTAATATTTAATAACTATCTCATATAGTGTAATATCCACTGTCTAAACAAAACACTATGTGTGCGATGACTGCGATCCATGTCCCAGCTTTCAGACGTCACACACACTGTTCTTCATGCCAAAGTGATTGACACAACAATGGCCTGTTTTTTTCCACTGACAGAAGCACTGACTGGTCATAATTTCCAGTTTCCCACCATTCCCACTGTCCGGGACATAGGAACAGAGCTGCACATGTCACAACAGCAGAGCCACCAGGTCGGACCTCAATAGCTTTATAATGATCACGGAGAGGAATCAGTTTGTTTATCCACATTAGAACAACGTCCATCACTCTGTGTGACGAATGACCAGCACAGCGTCTCCAACACTAAATCCAAAGTGTTCTTTTTTTTTGTTTCAACCCCCTCATGCCAGGTCTTTGACTTCCAGTTGTTTAGACCTGCATCTGTCTGTGTAGAAATCTCTTTACAGTACACTCAGCATTTGCTGTCTGTCTCTGTTTCTCAAATCTCTTCATTTTCCCCTGACCTTCTTTCCTCCACACATCAGTCCGACATGGCACTTATCTCAAACTTCAACCTGTCTCTACATCTTTTTTTTTTTTGAGTCTCCCGGATGACTTGACATTTCTGTCCATCTGACAGATAAAATAACCTCCTCTCCCTCATTCCTCCACCCCCCCCCCCTTCAGCACAACTGATATTATTCTGTTCTCTCAGAGCTGTCAAGAGCAGTCTGTCATCGCTCCTTGATGTTTTGTGACTTTTCTTTATCCTGTCTCCTCTCTCTCTCTCCCAATTTAAGTTAATGCCACGCTACATGCCCACAATACACGCACGCTGACGCACACAACTGCACACACAACCCCCCCCCCCCACCCCTCCCTTTCTGGTAAGCAGATCCCCTTCACAACAGTGTGCTTTAACAGTATTGTTCTTCCAGGCCAAAAGAATAACTTAGCCCATCCTGTGGACCCGTGGCCCCTCTCTTTTATAATCTTGTTTTCTTTCTCAGGTGAAATATTTTCACACCAGCTCTGAGCCAGGATAGATAGAGACTCGGGGGGGTGAGAGGTGACGAGCGTTTCCGGCTCTCATGCGGCTCGGGCCAAAGTTGTGCCTCCACGCTGCAGATAACAGGCTGCTACGAGGGAAACAGGTAATCATTTAAATGTATGTTTGCTGGTGTGTGTGTGTCTCTGTCTCTCTGTCTTGTGTGCAAATCAAAACATCAAAGGCCTATACTGTGAATGCCTTTGAGCTTAATACGCAGTATCTGACTCCAACAGGGTTGTGGCAACAATTTGTCTTGCATTAGCGTGCAGTTCAGCTGCTCATAGAAAAACATTGCTCAAAAAGATGCAGCAGCAGAGCCTGACAGACCAGAGAGAAGTTACAGCTGTGTCTGTGTTCTTGTTTCCTCCTGTGATGAACACAGTTTGTATCATTTTAAAATACAATAAAATAAAGTCCTTCAAGTGTAGTGGGGTCAAAAGGACAATGTCACTTATGTCCTTATGAATGCACTTGTCCTTTAAGTGCAGAAGAGTGAAAGTCAAGATCTTAAAAAATGTACTCAGGTTAAAAACTACTGTATAGAAGGGTTATGGTTACAGAATGAATCACACTCAATCTAAAAAAAAAGGTAGATGTATCATTTCTGTGTTGAGATTTCAGCCATTATAACTCCTCTATGACTTTGGGAAGATTTCTCAGTTCCAAATTCTGAACTTCTTACAGTGATCCTCTCTTTTCGTTCAACCATCTGGACTTTTAGTTCATCATTTCTTTTTTTCACAACAACAACAACAACTAATAACTGTGGAAATCTTATTGTCAGGAATAAAATATTCTGATGTATAGGGCCAGGTAGGTTTGGATAGCATTTTCCCTCCCTTAACAAATGAAATCATTTTAACTGCATTATTTATATTAGTTAGATTTGTTTGAGGTAGGGAGAAATACTTTTTTACAGCATCTTACAGTATGTTTTTTTGAAATAGCACAGACTGGTTGGCAGAAAGCTAACCTATGCTAAGCTATGGTAAAGTAAGCTAAACCTAACTAATCTAAATTAAACTAAACTAAACTAAGCTAAATTAAACTAAGCTACACCAAATTGAACAAAACTAAACTAAAGATAAAGATACTAAAGATAAAGAAACCATGTAAATATTTAGCAGCTGCACCAATGGAAGCTGCCTCGCTGTAGAATTGTCCCTGCTTTAGGTTCGGGGAGATGACCACACATGTTGCAATCCTCTATAATGTATTTTTCATAAAGGCAGGATGTCACAGTGTTGCTCATCCAGGCCTATGTCACAGCTCAACACAGATAATCAAATAATATCAGCAGTATAAGCCAATAGATTAAAAGCCACGATTACAGATACAACAGAGACAGAGCAGCCTGGCTTTATTCCAAGAGGGCTCTTGGCAGAAAACATTAGGTGAACAAAAAAATTTAATTGATTATGCTCAAAAGCAAAATAAAGACATTATGCTAATAACATTAGATGTAGAGATGGCCTTTGATTCAGCGAGCTGGCCTTTGATGTTTTCATTATTTTATTTCTAACTTGTATAAAATGAAAGATTGCAAAAAAAAAAAAAAAGTGCTGCATCAAGAGAGAACCACAAAGAGAGAGAGAGAGGGAGAGGGAGAGAGAGTCCTGTCCTTTGGGAACAATGACCGTTTTTAACATTGAGCTGACTGGTTAATAGGCTGATTACACATCCTAATATGGTCAAAGTGTAACACGACGTATTAAAATGCCCGCCGAACCTTCCAATCAGACCCGCGACTGAGTTCTACTAGTTTACATATTACTGTATACTGTATTTCTCGGGCTCCGTGCGCCTGTAAGTCAATGCGCTGGGACATGGAAACACGTGTGGAGCGTTTGTGTGTGTCTGTGAGGCCCTGCACTGGGATACAGAAACGCCGACGAACCCAAACGAGTGTTTGGGGAGCGGGCTGGATTGCAGGGTTTTCCCTGCCTGTCTGCAAAGGCCGTGGGTGATTATCACCGCCGTCTTGGTTCAACTGTGTGTGCATCATGCATGGTTCAGATGAGGCGTCTTTTGCGCGCGCTCAAACCCATTCAATGTTCAATGTAGCCGCGCGTCATGCACGCTCACAACTCAAAAGCCGTAGCCATGCGCATTTGATGAGATGCATATTGTTTTTTCGTGCACGTCCGCGGCGCACAGCTGCACGACCTGCTTCTCCCCCGGTGTTGTGTCCCGGTGCCCTCGGCCTGTGTCTCTCCTACTGTTTCCCACTGAGCTCTGCCTCGTTTGAAAGGTGAAGGAAGCCCATGTGTGGAAAGACGTCGCCTCCGAGATGTAGGATGTGTGTTATAGAAGAGAAACACACATTTCAGGACCAATGACTTGTATCCTCAGAACAGAGTCAGACATGTCCTGTGATGGTCAGCCTCCTTTCATATTTAAGCTGAGGATACAAGTCAGCAGTGTAAAGCTCCAGCATGATATGTAAATGATGATATGATAATGTCAAGATTTTTCATTTTATATCATACAAAACACCATGAAGTGTATAAATAAAAATTATGTGCTTACAAGTAAAATAAAAATATTTAAATTATTAGACGAAAAAGGTGAATTTAATTTCAATCTAGGCCTATTTGAATGTGCGGCCCCCAAGGTGTCTGTTAAGAAAAATTCTGGCCCTTCGACAAATGTATTTGAGTACCCCTGTGTTAGGGTGTTCTAGGTCACCTGCTCATCTGTTTGACATGGACAGAGGTGAAAGGTCAAAGATGAGTGGATGGGGTGTCACCCACTAGCAGGCCTGCAGGAAATGACTGAAATCTTATGATAGAACATGAATAAAACTGCACAAATTACAAAAATGAATTGCTGATTATGTGTCACACACCTGTCAAGAAGTGATTCCTCTTCTCTGCTCCTGTTTAATGACATGTAGCCCATCTTCACCGTAGAAATGTAAAACCTTTGTTGCAAATAAATGGGGCCAGTGGCTTTAAAGGGCCTGTCACAGGACTGGTTTCTCTCCTGTCTGTGTGTGTGTGTTGTGTCTGTCCTCAGCTTGGAACTCCCCTGACAAAAAAAAAAAAAAAACATGAACATGAACTGAGTCTGTTCTGTGTGGCTGATCACTAACACTGATTACAGTCTGTACTGCCGCAGGTTGTCAGGCCCAAAGCTCTATCTGTTCACACTGCAATGTAGTAGTTATTGCACATCTGTCAGAAATCCAGTGTCTGCTACGAAGGTGCAGATGATATCTACATGTAATCACATATTCACTTCAATATCAGATTTTGTTTTGCACCCTTCTTCACAAACAGAACAAAACACAACACTTTCTTTAAACTGTGTCAATAGGTATACAGGCCCAGACACAATTGGGTCACATGGCAACTGTTTAACTTTGTGAGCTAAGTATGGTGATTCCAGCTTGTTTAACTTGTAGGACTGTAATCTGTGTATCTCTGCTACCTTGCATGGTTACAGTTATTTTCTCCCCAGACTGTCACATTTTTTGTTGAGAAATTCTTCTCAGCACTGCCACCACCTGTCATCACACCTAAACCATAACATATCATAACACTGCAATGGTTGAATAGGGGGCATGCACTAAAACCTCTACTACTACTACTACTACTAGCCTATACCAATAATAATAATAATAATAATAATAATAATAATAATAATAATGATGACGATGATGATGATGATGATGATGATGATGATGATGATGATGAACCTACACTAGTAAATATTCCCCAGAATCACCATTGAGCTAATTTCCCACATAATGCCTTCCAGCAGCTAAATCAAATGATGCTAATTCATCAGCTAACTTTTTTCAAATGAAAATAAACCGTAACCCATCTTTTAAGATAAGCTATCAGCATAAATTAATTTTAAAACAAGATAGGGGAGACCAGGGATGGTACAGTAGTAGCTACCATGGGTCAGAGTAACACTTCCAATTTCTCCAATCAGGAACAGTTCAGCCCTATTTCCATATGTGAGCACCTTGTTGCAGACACACACAATTTTAGAAGTGAAAAAAAAGAGGCATAAATTGTTTTTTCTTTTACAAAATGTATTTTGGGATAGCACTGCCTGCTTTGTATTTAAACTCATCAAACTTAAATCATGTTTATTGTGTGTCTAGATATATTTCAATGCAAGTTGCCAGTGCTAATGTTTTAGTTGTTAGCTGTAAGGCAAGCTAGTTCTTGGCTAAACAAGTCTGAATTAGTTGTAACAAGAAGAGTCTGGTTAGCTGTAACAACTATGACGAATGTTACAATTCACTACAACCCAAATTAATTGCAATGATTGCTATTACTGTATGTTTTCTTTGAATTTCAGTGGCCTTGGTCTTGGAAGAGAATGACACAGGGGTTAGGGTTAGACTGTGAATGACAGTAACTAATATACTTGAGGATGAAATACTTTTTTTTTTTTTTTTTTTACAGCACTGTACATTATGTTCTATTAAACTAAAGTAAACCAAAACTGTTCATTAATATAATTCATTGTGTTGATTTGTCAAGTTTATTGATAAAGAAATCATTTAAATATTTAGCAGCTGCATGGTAGCTGTAAGCTACGTCATGGCTACAAGAGTCTGAATTAGTTGAAACAACAAGAGTCTGGTTAGTTCTAACAACTATGAAGAATGTTACAATTCACTACAACCCAAATTAGTTGCAATGATTGCTATTATGTTTTCTTTGAATTTCAGTGGAAGAGAATGACACAGGGGTTAAAGTTTAGGTTAGGATCAGACTATGGCTGACAGTAACTAATATACTTGAGACACACACACACCTATTATGTAAAGAAGTAATTATTATGTAAAGAGGTAATTTAAGTGTTGAATAAAAAGCTTTCATCATAATACTTATTTAATAATGTTACATCTCACCCCAGGGTGTGTTACAACTAACCCAGACTGTTGGGTAAATTGTAACATTTCTCTCCTTGTGTTTGAGACTAAACCATGTATTTTCTGTTTGTGTTACAGAGATGCCATTTAATAGCAGCCAGACACATGTAACTAGTTTGTATCACATTTTCAACACACTGGCTTAAAAGAGCTACAAGATACAGACAAAAGTCTCAAAAATGTTTCAACCATCCCCGGCCTCCACTAATCTCTGGAAGGCAGCTACTGCAGGTTTCATTTTGTCCTGTTTGTAATACAAGACTGTTCTCTTTTGTTTGCTTTGGAAAGGTTTCTGTTATGACTACAGTCGTGTGTGTGTGTGTGTGTGTGTGTGTGTGTGTATAGCGTATAGTCTAGAATATCATTACTACTGTATACCACTCATCCTCTTATCATTTTCACCAACAGGGGATGACATATTTAAGTGACAACGCACAATTCATCACAAAGGTGTATTGTGTAGCTGACACCTCATTGCCCCGCTGCATACCTGCAGGAGCATAATGGTTATGTGTGCATGTGGAGGGCAGTGTTGACTGTGTGTCAGCCTCGGCCCCGCCCGCCAACACCAACCCTTTTAACTATGAACGCTAACCTTTAGTGGTGGCTGCTGCTCACACAACAATATAGTCTCAACAACAAACAGCAGACAGAGGGAGAGCTGGGAAGTCCCCCATCAGTCAACATGGCTATCACTTAGTGATAACTGAGTTTCATCACAAAACAGAGTAATTACTGTGATGTGTTAATTATATAGATAGTATTATGGATTTATAATTCATTTGGACTCTTAATTGTTGAGTTTCAGCTTGTCCAGTATTATATTGTTTTTCATAATAGCAATTTTAACTCATTTCCTCTTCGTGTTTCTGCCATTGTGAGCTTAATCAAAACAAGGAAACTGCTGTGACCTCATGGCATTTTCAGTATAATCACGAAAGAGAAACTCAACTGCAAAAAAAAAAAAACACATCATGATCTGGTATTATTGTGTCTTATTAACTATGCATTACTGCATTATTCCAGCGGTGCGCATGCAGGGACCACGTCTCCTTCAGAGGTGGCTCTGCTTCTTGTTACTCTCCATCAGTCTCAATAAATCATGCGGCAGACACTTTGAAATACAACAGGGCGATGACTGTTTGCCTGACCGGACCAGATTAAAGGGGAGGGAGGGCCTTCTCTCCACACACAGCTCAGTTAGCAAAGAGCAGGGGAAGAGAGCTTGACATCTAAATTACCCTCAAAGCAATGCAGATTAATCATTGGCTGTGGTGCAAGCCCCGACCTGCACCTCTGCACACGCACAGGCTGACACAGCTCCTTACGCTCACAAGTATCAACATATTCACTAGTGACTGATCAAAAAACTAACATGTTTTATCACAGTTATGTTTATAACACTTGTCTAAACAACATTCCAATATGCTTTGGGAGCATAAATCAAGACATCAAATGATTATTATAGAAAAATATGTGACATTGATTATATGAAAGAGAGATCAAATATAATCACTTCCACACTGCATCACTTTTTCTTTCTTTTTTTTCCATAATGTGATGTGATTTAAATAATGATACAAATCATGCTAACACTTTAGATTAGGGAACACATATTCACCATGAACTAGGTGCTTATTAATATCCTTATTAGTAATTACTAAGCACATATTAACACCTTATTCTACATAGCCTTATTCTACCTCTATTACACCATGAATAACTCCTAATTATGGCTTATTCATTGTAAATGAATGCATTGTTGTTTCTGAATAATGATGTGAATAACCAGTGGGTTATTGGGGCCTTGTACAGGGCAGTAGCACAAGAACAGTAATTATTCCCTTATCACTCTGAATTAGTATAGCATTAATGCATTAATTTACAATGAATAAGCCATAATTAGGAGTTAATATCAGGAAAAATCTTAATTCATGGTGTAATTTATTTATTTCTAGAGCACATTTAAAAACAGAGGTAGAATAAGGCTATGTAGAATAAAGTGTTAATATGTGCTTAGTAATTACTAATAATGAGTTAGTAAGCTACTTATATGCATATTAATAAGCACCTATAGTTAATGGTGAATATGTGTTCCCTAATCTAAAATGTTACCAAATTTAATTAAATAATAATTAAGTAAATATGGTTTCATAAAGAATGATCTGAAAAGTTAGTTTTGAGAGTGATAAATGTGAATGTTGTTTTGTAAAATTATATAACTGTCTATAAGAAAGACAGAGAGAGGAATTGTTTTGTTTCAACCTGAACCTGTACAGTAAAGTTGGTACTTAATATATTATAGAGACTATTTACTGTTTTGTTTTTTTCACATTTTTGTCTGACTCGTGTTTACTGAATTATGTGGGATGACTGAATTAAAAAATATATTCAGAAACAGAATTCATAAAGTCTAAATTCTGACTTTTCATTCAAATCAGGCTATTCACTCCTAGCCTTAAAGGAAGCTGCCCTTTATTTTTAAATATCTTGTCCGATGCTGTTTGGTAGCCTATATTAAAAACCGAAGGGTCACTCATGTGCTTGTTCAGTGAGGCACATGAAGACAAGGTCGGGTCAGGTCAAATACGGGTCAATTGCAAAGCACACATGGTCATAAGAACTGTGGTTCCACCTGCATGTTGTTACTGTTTTCAATTGATGTGCATCACGTTCTCCTGGTTCTGGCCAGACATGTGGAGGAAAGTCAGCTGTGCTGCTGTCTGAGCTTCAGATGCAGCTCAGCTCCACACAAACAGCTGGAGAACAGCTGGGCCACTCGCTCCTGTAGCTACTGTCAGTGTCCACACATCACACCACAGCAGCTCCCATGTTTACTGTAAAGACTGTCTGTCACTTTAATCCTCAATTATTAGACTTTTTTTGAGAAGTTGAGAACTTTTGAAATTTCATCAGACCAACACTGATTGATTGGATTGGATTGTACTTTATTGTCCCGAAGGGAAATTTGTTTTGGGCTCTGAGTCACTGCAAAACACAAAACAATACATACGAGACATTCAGACAAAGTACTTTCCCACATTTAAAACAGTGAAGGGTGCTTCCACTCTATACAAATAAATCAATACAATCAATAAATCCATAAAACTGATCAAACCAGCAGCTGTTAAGGTGGTTCAATACGAAGAAAAACTAAACCAGTAGAATAAAACCAACGGTTCATAAATAAACTAAAATGCTACATTCACAGTGTTTGCTTATAGAAATAATAAAACAATAAAACCATACAAAAATGGTAAAACCGGTCAAATTAGTACTGAAATAAAGTGCTACATGCATATTACTGTTTAATGCCTCGATGGAGGAAGGGGTAAATGAGTTCCTGTATCTATTCATGTTAATTGATTGAGTAATTTTATTTTGTACATGTAAAAAGACAATAATTTAAAAAATAAAGACAACAAAGAACAAAAAAGAAAGAAACACACTATTTCTTCCGTTAACACTTCATACAAGTGTGAAAGGGAGTATGAAGAAGTGGGTACTCATTTAATCCCCCCATTCACTAATCAATTATCACATAATATCCATAATAACGAATAGAATTACATACATATACATACTGTATATAAAATACAATTAAACTTACATACCCATATACATATTCATATAATTACACCAATTTACACCATAATATCTCTATATTAACTGCATCTGATATGTGTGTATAGACCCGTCTTAATTGCAATGATGACCAAAGTTCTTGTGGAGCAACAATCACCACTGTCCGCTCCCTTTTCATGGTCCAGACAGGTGTGGGTGAGCTGATGAGCTAATATTGTGGATGAGTATACTTTGGCATGTGAGCTACTTTTCAGATGAAAGATCAAAAGCTACTATATTTAGATGTTTATTTGTTTTTAATTCTAACCAGCCAATTGCTAACTGTTACTGACTTAGACAGAAATATCTACTTTTTACTCAGAATTAATCATTTCAGGGCGTAGTCAGTCATCTATGTGTTGAAATATGGACTGGTGCTGTGTTTCTGTCAGATTCCATTATCAATAAAGAAGTCTCATCATTTCAGTTCATAGAACCAGTCAAACAAAAGTCAGAGGAGTAAATATAGCATCTCTGTCAACACACGAGTTGATGCTTAAAAGACAAGCGAGTGGTTCACACCTGATGAGGAGCAATAGGGTCAAACATGTTTGTGAAATGTGAACGATATTGATGTTGAAGCCTCAGTTCAGTGATGTGAATACAGAGTGAGAGAGGGAACTGAACTCAAACTGACACTCTACTGGGTACTGTAATCTGATTCTTTGTGGTTTGTGGTTTAGAATCCATTCTTCTCTCTCCAGACAGTGCAGCCGACATGATAAACCTGTGACTTCTTATGTCTCATATTTCAAATGCAGGTTTGTATAGGCTACAATAAACAATACAATACACTTTATTGTCCCGCTTAGGGGAATTTGTCTTTGACTCAGCAACTGCACCAAGAATGACAACAGCCATGGGATGAGTCAGTCCCTGTCCTCTGAGAACAGTTTGTTCATAAATAAATCTAATTCATACAACAATTTCCATTGTGGCTAAAAATAAGGACGATGGCTTACACTTACACTTTAATACCAAAGCTTATACTTGTACTTTGGTATACGTTTGACTTATTTCTGTCACAAAGTACTAATACATTATATCTGATACTTAGTATATCTTAAGATATACTAAGTATTAGTACTTTGTGGCAGAAGGAAGTAGAAAGCATTAACTTTAGTATTAAAGTATAAGTGTAAGTCTAATGTACTAGTCTTAAACTATTCTTTATACTTTTCAGTATAAGCCAAGTATATTTCACTATACTTTTCTTGTGTATATAAAATATAGTTTATAAAAAGTACACTTCCAAGTATACTGTCTCAGTTTTAGTATAAAATTAGTATACTTGTAGTACACTTTAATAAACTACTTTTTGCTAAGGGTGATTTTAAAGAAAATGTGTATTAGATATTTTACCTGTTTGACTTTTAACCATCCCATATAACTATATCAATGAATATATCAATGTTTCTTTTGTTTCTTTTGCTTTGTTATTTTTGCAATTGCTTTTATATGTGAGGTTTAATATTACGCCCATAGTGGGTTTCTACCTCACCTGCACATGTTTTTTTTTTTTTTTTTCAATTTTATTGTTGCTTTTATAATCGTACAAATAAACATAAACATAAAAGCAATGCCCTATTTTTTTTTCCATCACCCTTATCCTCACACAAAGGATGAGTGTCTTCATCTCATGGTTTTGTCAAGCTTCAAGTTGCTTAAACAGCAAAACAGTAGGAGGGACATGGGAACCCCCCCACCTCCACCTCCACCCCCCCTTCCTCTGAGACTAAACACCAGACAACTACAGAGTGAGATCGAGACAAACCAAGCGCTGCCGTCTGACTCATTCCCACTTATCCACACAAACACACACACACACACACACACACACACACACACACACACATACACACCAATAGGGGTAAGAGGGGACCTGTCAGGCCAAGCTGCCAAGAGGGGTCTTATGTTTCTGCTTATTTTGAAAAACCAAAAATGGAATATAAAATTGACTTTTAAGGTGTTTTACCATAATATTACTGAAAATGTGACTTTTAATTATTTTTAAAGAAATTGCCAAGAGGGGACTTGGATCTCTGAGCGACATTTACCTATCAAAGAGTGGACCTCCACATACTGCAGTGGAGCTGTCTGTACCATTCATTCATCTAACGACCCATTCACCTAATGAGTCTTTGTTTACAACAATGACTTTCTCAGTTTCTTTCAAGAATGGATAATATAACTTGAGAGTTATCATTACTTATTTTTAAGTCTCTGTAATACAAATTGTATATATATATATATATATATATATATATATATATATATATATATATATATATAAATAATCATGGCCACATTTGAGAGTAAATATTTTTTATTGAATTGCATGCAATTCAGAAGTAGCACTAATATCAAGTTCTGCAGTATAAGCAACAACATTTACTTAAAACCAGCTTTAATGAATGAATTCCTTTTTTCTTAACAAAGATAATTTGCTTGTCTGTCTTTACTCATCCATAAATGTGTTGCCTCTGTCATTCTTAGCAGTCCAAGAGGGGACCTACTATCATCTCAATTTTAAATAGTCAAAATGCTCCATACATCTGGTTTCAACCAATTACTGTAATAGGAAATACATTAATATGTAATATGTATGAATAAGAAAGAAATAAGCAAAAGTGATCATTCTTAAGATAATGTTTTTCATCAAAACTTAACACAAACATTTCTAATAAAGTAGCACCAATAATGTTGTCATTATTTTTAAATGTAGGGTGCACTACTGCAACACACATTTCTACAGTCTATTCATTTTTCCCCTACAAGAGTTTTATACTCCTTGACTGCATTGTTGTTATAGGAAAAATATTTGAATTAAACCAAGGGTTTTAGGTCACATTTAATGTACTTGCATCATGAATCTGTATTTATGAGGATGTATTTTATTTACTGTTTTACATTACAGAATAAGGTCCACACTTGGTTTATATGGAATGACAGGGGTCCACTGTTGGTTGGTGCATAATGATACAAGTGCCCACTTAGTTAGCATGAAGTGAAATACACACTCCATCATGTATGAATAAGAAAGAAATAAGCAAAAGTGATCATCCGTAAGAGAAATTTTTCATCAAAACTTAACACAAACATTTCTAATAAAGTAGCACCAATAATGTTGTCATTATTTTTAAATGTAGGGTGTACTACTGCAATACACATATCTACAGTCTATTAATTTTTCCCCTACAAGAGTTTTATACTCCTTGACTGCATTGTTGTTACAGGAAAAATATTTGAATTAAAACTCAGGGTTTTAGGTCACATTTAATGTACTTGCATCATGAATCTGTATTTATGAGGATGTATTTTATTTACTGTTTTACATTACAGAAAAAGGTCCACACTTGGTTTATATGGAATGACAGGGGTCCACTGTTGGTTGGTGCATAATGACACAAGCTCCCACTGAGATAGCACGGAGCGACATACACACTCCAGCATGGGTGGATAAGCAGAAATGAGAGAAATTGCTAAGTTTTAAGATACATTTTTAATATAAATTTAATACAAACATTTGTAACTATTAATACACACAACACACACGCACAAACATATGCAAACACACATATTTAAACTAAAGTAGCACTGGTGAAGTTGTCATTGTAGTTTTTTTAAAACATGGGATGTACTGTGAAAACTCAATGGCAACCTATCAAGATACTTAAGGGAATATTTCAGTTATTGACATTTATGGCTCAACAATAAAACATGTATGGGAAAATAAAGGAGGCGCTGGGGGGTCATCAGTTTGTCTGAGATACAAGGGATAATTCTTCTAGAGGATGGATTAACCTCACTAAGTAATATGATATACCACTGCAACACACCTTTCTACAGTCTGTCAAGTTTTTGACTTAATGAAGTTTCATACTCCTTGACTGCATTGTTGTCATGGGAAAACTACTTTAAATAACTAAACTCAGGATTCAACATGGTCTGATGGCCCAGAGCCACAAAGTGTTATTCTGTAGTCACCTAATGTCCCATATAGATGAAGCTCTGTGGTGGCCACCTATTGTCACTCTTCTACTTTTTAACAGCACATGGTTTCAATCAATTTTAATGTACTTGCATTCTAAATCTATATTAATAGGGAAGCATTTTACTTATTGTTTTGCATTGCAGAAAAAAAAGGTCCACACTTGGTTTATATGGAATGACAGGGGTCCACTGTTGGTTGGTGCATAATGATACAAGTGCCCACTTAGTTAGCATGAAGTGAAATACACACTCCATTTTAGGATTTAGGGTAATCTTAATGTACTTGCATCATAAATCTGTATTCATAAGGATGTATTTTATTTACTGTTTTATATTACAGAAAACTCAATGGCAACCTATGATGATATATTATGTAGAAGTAAACCATCAAAGAGTAACTGATATTAAAGTATTGGCACGGCAATTTGTTATCTTTGGGGAAAATACAGAGGGTTTGGGAGATCATCAGTTTGTCAGAGATACAAGGGATAATTCATTGAGAGGATTAATCTCACAAAGTCCCTATGTTAAACTATTGCCAGACACATTTCTACAGTCTATTAATTTTTCACTGTACTGGTGTTTTATACTACTTAACTGCATTGTTGTCATGGGAAAATATTTAAACTACTCACAGTTTGACATGGCCTGATGGCTCAGAGCCACAAAAAGTTACTTTTTGGCCACGTACATCTCATATAGATGAAGCCCTGTTGGGGCCACCTATGGTCAGACTTTTACTTTTTAAATGCATGTGATTTCAATTAATTTTAATGTATTTGCGTCATAAATCTGTATAGGAATTATTTGTTGATTTACGTTTTAGAAAAAGGTCCACACTTGGTTTATATGGAATGACAGGGGTCCACTGTTGGTTGGTGCATAATGATACAAGTGCCCACTTAGTTAGCATGAAGTGAAATACACACTCCATCATGTATGAATAAGAAAGAAATAAGCAAAAGTGATCATCCTTAAGAGACATTTTTCAAATAGTAGAATGGCAATCTGATTCAGTGATTAATTTGTTACACATTTGGGTTGCTTCCTAATGATTTTTTGATGTTTTAGTACCCAGCTAAACACAAGTGTGTATATTCCTTACTATCTACAGTATGTATGTGCCTTGTAGGCATTTTACTTGCAAGTGCGTGTATGCAGTGTTTTATAAATCTGAATATTTTTTGTCACATCACATCTACCCCAACACTTTAGAGCGCTTCTGCCTCGACGCCGTGTTTGCCTTCGTTCTGACCCGAACACAGCATGTGTTGTTTGGGTTAGAAACATGCACATTTGCAAATGAAAAAAAGCAAAATCGATTAGCGGAATCATTAAGCATGCACGCACACAATCCCAAGGAAATGATCACGTGGGAACCAGTTCTGAAGAGGAACCGGTTCTCAATTCCCACCCATAGACTTCAGTCTATGATGTGGACACAAAAGCATTCCTCTACATTGAAGTAGTGAAGTCATCAACACTCATGTATTTCACAGATCCTAAATCCTGGTACACACATAAAGATTCTCTAAATTTCAACCATTTTTTTTATCTGTGAAAGACCCCACACATGAAGATAAAAAATCTGTGATTGAACAGTTTTGATCGTATTGTGTGTGGTGTGCTGTGATATTCCAAACACAGCTCACCACACACATTAAGATTTTTCAGAATCTTGACCCTCCGGTCAGAAAACTCAGAAAGAGATCAGTATTGTTGTAGCTACTCTTTCGGGTCTATTTCCGGAATGGACAATGAGGGCGACGTAATTTTTTTAAAATGAAAGCGGGACACTTCAGCCTTTACAACGATACTATCTGTGTGTGTCTGTGTGTCTGTGGCTTCGGACGCCGAGCAGTAAAGCGGCTGTGAGCGGCGGTCACATGATCGTTTAAACATGGCTGCTCTATTGCCGGCTGTTGCTGGCTATGATCGCTACCGTCTTTGCTATCGGCTATCAGGAAATCTCCCGTGTATGCGTGAATGTCTGTGTGAACCTCATGTAATGCCAGGGCTGCACCGTGGCTCTCTGTGGGATTGCTGGTGTTGTGTCGAGAGGTGGCTTGCCGCGAGCAGCATGCAGAGCTCGGCAAGCAGGCACTTCTCAGCACAACACCAGCTTTCCACACGCAAGATGACTTTTGATTTGTAAATATTGAACATGTTTAATATTTCCGATTATCGGCGCCAAACGTTTTCCGAGGCGATTGTTGTGAGAATTTTGACTCTTAACACACCACACACTACAAGAGAATCTCATAAAATAATCTTAAGACCTTAGGATAATTGGCCGATTTTTGTCTTTGGTCGGAAGGGGGAAAATCGGGGCAAAATCAGCCCGATTATCTTTATGTGTGTGGTAGGCTTAACTCTACCTCCACTCTCCACTCTAAATGTGGAACTGGCTTCTGAGAAGTGAGTGAGGGCTTTAAATCTGTGCCAGACGACTTGTGTCAGTCCTTGACTGTCGGCAGTGTGGGGGATGGTTTCTTGTAGCTGACGATGGTCGTTAGCAACTCTGAAGGGCAACCTGGAAAAGACTAACATCCTTCAGCCAAGATCTTATATCCAAATCAGACTAACAGACAATGGAATTCCCCAGTCCTAGGTTGGCCATGTGCTACACACCTATGGACTTCTGTGGCAACTGTAAAGAGTGGGTGTCCCAGCAATAATCCACCCTGTCAAGTCTTTGATGAGTTTTGTAAAGGTGTGTGATGCCTTGTGATCAGTATAATATTTTGTCAGCCTTTATATGATCTACCATTGTGTGCCAGTAGAAATGTTGTCTGAAATTAGGATTAATCAGATTTCCAGAGATACAGGGGATAAATCAGCTATAGTGGATGGAATAACTCCAAAATACCCACTGTTGAACTACTGCAACACACATTTTTACTTACCAAACTATTAGCTCTACTAGAGTTCATGTATGCCTGTCTGAATATCTTTGGTCCACAACAAAAATGAAAACTAAAACTAAATTTGTGTTTTTTTTCCTTCTGTATATTACACACTGTATCACATAGTCATACACATCTATAGATGAAATTGGTGTATGAATTGAAACCTAATTTAAAGTTAAAAGGTACAGGATTGGCACAGGATCAGAGAGTTTACATTAAGTGGGAAGTACACAATAAAAGCTGTATTCAGTTCACACTCAGTACGTTTACATGCAGAGCTTAATCGAGCTATGCTCAAAATTCAATTTTGGCGTCAAGTCGCACTTCTGTCCTTGTCTCAATATACATGCAACTGAAAAAACCGAATAACTGACGGGGTCCGCCTCCTCATACGGCGTCACCCGTTGCTTCAGCGGGTTAATACGCCCCCTGTCCTGTTGACTTTTCTGTCACCTCCTAAAAAACTGAATATAAACAACTTAGTAGCTTAATAATAAATTCTCAACTGCAGTTCCCGACCAGACGCGCCAGTCTGGGCTGGATGCGCGCTGAGGATAGGATACGGGCTTCCTTTTTCCTCTCTCTCTCTCTCTCTTTTAAAAAAATAAAATAAAACCCTCTTGCTGGTCACGCTGTGTGAAATGCATTGAATCGGCACTGATGTTGGGTTTTTTTCTTTACTTTGCCGGGTTCGGGCGGCTTCTCTGCTCCACTTGGTGCCGTCTCTTACTGTTGTGGAGCATGTGCACATGCATTGTCCAGTTATACTCCGACTAAGGTGTATACATGACGGAGAAAATCTAATTCCAATCGCATTATCTGGGTGTCTTAATCGGAGTTCTCAACTCCGATTTCAGTCGGACTAAGGTGTTTACATGCACTTCAGTTGTCCAGTTATAGTCGGATTAAGGCAATAATTCGGTTTTTTCAAGTGTCATGTAAACGTACTGACTGGTGTTCAGCAGAAATGGGTCTGGTTGCTTTCAGGATGTGTGGATTGTACATTCAACAATCCCATATTACCTTATTCATAGCATCTGAAGTGGATTATAAACAAATTCAATTAATTGTGTTCAGAAGATGGTAAAACGTTATCTAATTTATTTATATTTTTAAGTAATTAATTTGTTATCTATTTTTGGTTGTTTCCTAATGATTTTCTTTCGTTTCAGTACCCAGCGGTTGTTTCCTAATGATTTTCTTTCGTTTCAGTACCCAGCTAAACACAAGTGTATATTCCTTATTATCTAGGTATAACCTTGTGCATGTTGTAGTAAGCAATGCGACTTCATTACATTTACACACAGTTTTCTAAGTAGAGTTGGAAATTTTTAATGGGGTTTCAGTCTATGATGTGGGCACAAAACATTCCTCTACATTGAAGTAGTTAAGTCACCAGCACTCATGTATTTCACAGATCCTAACTTTAAGGTAGAGTTGTTGAACTGGGATCTGAGAAGTGAGTGAATGGAGTGAGAGCAGAGTGAGTGCCAGATGACCTGTGTCAGTCCTTGAGTGTGGGCAGTGTGGGGGATGGTTTGTCGTAGCTGACGATGGTCGTTAGGTATTTTCAGGTTGGGCTTCAGAGTTTCTACCTTCTTTCAGCCAATATCTTATATCCAAATCAGACCGACTGAGACACAGGTATTCCCAGGTCTTAGGTTGGCCATGTGCTACCTACGCACCTATGGCCTTTGGTGACTCAACTTCTGTGGCAACTGTAAAGAGTGGGTGTACCAGCAATATTCCATTTTGTCTAAAGAATTGTCAGTTCTTTGATGAGTTTTGTGACGGTGTGTAATTACCTGTTATAATATTCTGTGACAGGGCCTTTATATGAGCCACCATTGTCTGCTAGTAGCAATGCTGTCTGAGAACAACAATTAACATGGCATAAGAAATTAGGATTCATCAGATTGTCATGGATACAGGGAATATGTCAGTGTGTGGACGGAATAACCCCAAAAACCCCCCTGTTTTTTTTTTGGCTTTAGCTTTAATAAAACTTGTTTGCTTAGAAATAATTGATGAGCACTTTAAAAAAAAACTTTTCATGTCATGTTCAGGTCATGTCCGAGAGATGATTTAGCCCCCTGTTAAACTACTCATTAAAAGGTATTTAGAAAATCAAGGGAAACAAAGGAACGCATAAATATAAAAACACATGCAAAGCCTTGCAAAGCCTTGTAAAGGACAATTAGGACACAGCAAGAACTATATTCCTCAGACACGGTCCACACCACTGTCAACTTTTTTTATTTGTGTTGCAGCAGTTCAACATTGAGCTATTTGGGGTTATTCCATCCACACAATGCCTTATCCCATGTATATCTGACAATCTGATGAATCCTAATTTCTTGTGCCATGTTAAGTAAGATGTTGTTCCCAGACAACATTTCTGGCAGAGAATGGTAGCTCATAAAAATGCTCTGTGACTCTATATTGCATGTCCCCATGTTTCAGTCAGTCTGTTTTGAATGTAAGTAAGTGGAGTGAAATGCACACTCCATCATGTATGAATAAGAAAGAAATAAGCAAAAGTGATCATCCTTAAGAGAAATTTTTCATCAAAACTTAACACAAACATTTCTAATAAAGTAGCTCAGATAAATACAGTGGGGCCAGGCCGTTAAGTGCTTTAAAAACAAACATTAAAAGTTTAAAATCAATTCTGTAAGGGACAGGGAGCCAGTGAAGGGAGTTAAGAACAGGAGTAATGCGCTCACATCTATTAGTGTTAGTTAAAAGACGGGCAGCAGCGTTTTGGACAAGTTGGAGGCGACTGAGCGAAGACTGGGAGACGCCAACATAAAGTGCATTGCAATAGTCCAATCTAGAACTGATTACTGCAACGCATGGATGGCTTTCTCGAGGTCGTGGCAGTTTAAAAACATTTTGACTGTGTGTGAATGTGTGTGGCAATAGTTTAATATAGTAATCCTCTCAATGAATTATCCCTTGTATCTCTGACAAACTGAGTGTGGACCTTTTTCTGTAATGTAAAACAGTAAATAAAATACATCCTCATAAATACAGATTCATGATGCAAGTACATTAAAATGACCTAAAACCCTGAGTTTTAATTCAAATATTTTTCCTATAACAACAATGCAGTCAATGAGTATAAAACTCTTGTAGGGGAAAAATTAATAGACTGTAGATATGTGTGTTGCAGTAGTGCACCCTACATTTAAAAAATAATTACAACATTATTGGTGCTACTTTATTAGAAATGTTTGTGTTAAGTTTTGATGAAAAAATTCTCTTACGGATGATCACTTTTGCTTATTTCTTTCTTATTCATACATGATGGAGTGTGTATTTCACTTCATGCTAACTAAGTGGGCACTTGTATCATTATGCACCAACCAACAGTGGACCCCTGTCATTCCATATAAACCAAGTGTGGACCTTATTCTGTAATGTAAAACAGTAAATAAAATACATCCTCATAAATACAGATTCATGATGCAAGTACATTAAATGTGACCTAAAACCCTTGGTTTAATTCAAATATTTTTCCTATAACAACAATGCAGTCAAGGAGTATAAAACTCTTGTAGGGGAAAAATTAATAGACTGTAGAAAAGTGTGTTGCAGTAGTGCACCCTACATTTAAAAATAATGACAACATTATTGGTGCTACTTTATTAGAAATGTTTGTGTTAAGTTTTGATGAAAAACATTATCTTAAGGATGAACACTTTTGCTTATTTCTTTCTTATTCATACATGATGGAGTGTGTATTTCACTCCATGCTAACTAAGTGGGCACTTGTATCATTATGCACCAACCAACAGTGGACCCCTGTCATTCCATATAAACCAAGTGTGGACCTTTTTCTAAAACGTAAATCAACAAATAATTCCTATACAGATTTATGACGCAAATACATTAAAATTAATTGAAATCACATGCATTTAAAAAGTAAAAGTCTGACCATAGGTGGCCCCAACAGGGCTTCATCTATATGAGATGTACGTGGCCAAAAAGTAACTTTTTGTGGCTCTGAGCCATCAGGCCATGTCAAACTGTGAGTAGTTTAAGTATTTTCCCATGACAACAATGCAGTTAAGTAGTATAAAACACCAGTACAGTGAAAAATTAATAGACTGTAGAAATGTGTCTGGCAATAGTTAAACATAGGGACTTTGTGAGATTAATCCTCTCAATGAATTATCCCTTGTATCTCTGACAAACTTATGATCTCCCAAACCCTCTGTATTTTCCCCAAAGATAACAAATTGTCGTGCCAATACTTTAATATCAGTTACTCTTTGATGGTTTACTTCTACATAATATATCATCATAGGTTGCCATTGAGTTTTCTGTAATATAAAACAGTAAATAAAATACATCCTTATGAATACAGATTTATGATGCAAGTACATTAAGATTACCCTAAATCCTAAAACCCTCTATTAAAAAATGAATAGACTGTAGAAATGTGTGTTGCAGTAGTACTCCCTACATTTAAAAAATAATTACAACATTATTGGTGCTACTTTATTAGAAATGTTTGTTTTAAGTTTTGATGAAAGTTTTCTCTTAAAAACTATCACTTTTGCTTATTTCTTTCTTATTCATACATGATGGAGTGTGTATGTCACTCCATGCTAACTAAGAGGGATCGTGTGTCATTATGCATCAACCAACAGTGGGCCCCTGTCATTCCATATAAACCAAGTGTGGACCTTTTTCTGCAGTGTAAGTCAACTAATAATTCCTATACAGATTGAGAACACATGTATATTGTAAAATTGAAACCCTGTGCTTTAAAAAACTGGACAAGCAACAATAGCAGGGTCAATTATTTTTAATGTTTAATCAGAATTCAACAGAAATGATCTAAATGACCATTTTATTTAAAATTTTGTTATGGGTGATCATTTTTTTCAATATTTTAAAATTTCTATTATACCTAATACAGTGTTGAGTTTAAACTTAAGACATCCATGAAAACGGAACCTTTCTATTTTGTTACAAAGAATAACAAATTATGTTTCAAGGTACTGGTTTGTTCACTAAGGAGCCTGTGTGATAGGCTCTCTACAGTCTGAAAGGCTGCCGGGGCTGCAAGTCGTTCACACTATGGAGGAGTGTAAGAAACGACGTGTGTAAATGAGTCGTTAAAACCCCTGCTCCAGCCTGCCGGGGCACTGCTGAATATGGTATTTTACACACACACACACTCAGGTCCCCTCTTGGCTAAAGTTAAAAAAATTAACCAGAAGGTTTTTCACATGATTTTAAGTTGATTTAAAGCATGTCCAACAGGGGACCTAAAAAAAGTCCCCTGTTGGCTGCTTGGTCCCCTGTTGGTGAATGTGTAACGACGCCGATGTCCCCTCTTAGATAGGAACAACAGTGCACACACACACACACACACACACACACACACACACACACACACACACACAGCCACACTCTAACCTCCCAAGAAGTTAGCTCAGCCTCAATATGAGCCATTTTACTTTTATTGCCCCTCGCAGCTACCGGCCTGCCTGCCCGGCCCACCTCGGTTTGATAACACTGTCGAAGCCGCAGTTTGCTTTTGTATCATTTTTTCGACCTCAGTGTGAGTGTGGAGGGATGCCAGCTGCAGGCGGGTGGGCAGCGTGGGGTGGTGGGTGGGTGGGGGGCAAACGTATCCCGGCTTCATCTGTCACCCAGAAGCGGTGCGACTCTTTACCGACTGCAAAACCACAGTCAAACACAAATCAGCCTGTAAAAAAAAAAAAACCTGTGTGTGTTTATGGTTTTGAGGGGAAAAACAGGAGCACACACAGCTGTGATACTCTGAGAGTGGCATGACTCAGCGTTTACTCTCCGAGCTGACAGGCCGACTTTAGAGAGGCGGAAGTATTTAGAGATTTGTAACATTTACAGACAAACAGATGACATTTAGTATGAGTCAGAATATATTTTATTTTTCAATAAAATCTCATCCCAGGGGACATCCGGATTTAAAGACCTTGAATTAACATCACCCCCAGAGTAAGAGGGATGGAGTTTCTATTAATTTGCTGTGCAGGGATCAGGATACTTTGGTCAGTGCTCAGCTTGATGTATGCAAATAAAAGCCAGCCACTGCCACTGACGGCTAATGTCATTATACAGCTCTAAGTAGATTAGTCACAACTCTCCAGATTTTCCATAAACATCGTACAGAATCAAGTGAATGAAAAACAAATGAATCAAAGGAGCCTGTGGACACAGAAGTATCGTCTTCAAGTGTTAGAAAATAACCCTGATGATGTCACAGTGATGTCATGAGAAACTACCAGGAGATGTTTTTAACTCTATAGAAACTGGAGGCGTGGCGCTTGGAAGATATGAGTGTTTACCAGATGGAGGTTCTGGCAAATGACTATATTAGTCTAGTAGGAAGGAGGGGTCCCAATGTTCACCAGACAAACATTTTTGAAACATGGTTTTTAAGGACCCTTAAAGGGATAGGTCACTCAACATTCAAATTTCTCATTATCTACTCACCCTCATGTGGACTAAGGGCTGGGAGAAGTTTCAGAGTCCTCCGTGCCTTCTCTGAGTTACGGGGGGTGGGGGGGGTCCGCGCAGCAGTATTTGTCCATAATGGTTGTGAATGGATACCAACTTTCTTCGTCCAAAAAGACACACCAAAAACCATCCAAATACCTCCATAGTGCTCGTCTGTAATGTCCCTCTTGTATTGAAGCCCCGACATGAGAAATTGTTCTGAAAAAAATTAAATTAGTCTATATTTCAAGCTTGTTTGTAGCGGAAGCTCCCAGTGTCTCGATTCACTGCTCTTCCTGTGACCGGCGGAACAATTTCCATTGTCGGGGCTTCAATACAAGAGGGACATTACAGACGAGCAGTATGAAGGTATTTGGATGTTTTTTGGTGCGTCTTTTTGGGCGAAGAAAGTTGGTATCCATGGACAAATACTGCTACGCGGACCCCCCCCCCCCCCCCCCCCGTAACTCAGAGAAGAAACGGAGGACTCTGAAAATTCTCACAGCTCTTAGTCGACATGAGGGTGAGTAGATAATGAAGTGAAATTTGAATTTTGGGTGAACTATCTCTTTAAAGGATCATAGGGCAGGATTAATGAGAACGGCCATTGACGCGACGGCCGCTGCGCGTAACTACAGCAACCAGCGAAGCCACCGGCACGGGAGCGCGCACAGACTTTTCACTGTTTACTTTACTCTTTACAGTCTTTCCTATCTGGGGGGGTATTTTACTGTAGGTTCTCTCTCTCTCTCTCTCTCTCTCTCTCTCTCTCTCTCTCTCTCTCTCTCTCTCACTCTCTCTCTCTCTCTCACAGACAGACAGACAGACAGACAGACAGACAGACACACACACCTGCCTCTTCACTGTGCTGCAGCAGGAGGCTGCTTGTCTGTTCCTCTGAGCTCCTCATGGATCTGTATGGGCTCCTACTCCTACAGGCCGGTACCGAGAATTAACGCGCCGGGTCCGGGTGTCGGGCCGCATCTGTCAGGGTCCGCGGTCCCATGAAAACCAATAAACACCGGACATATTCATGATTTCATTAAAAAAAAAAAAAAACGGACGCGTCGCAGACACGCCGGCCAGGACGTGAAAAGTGGACGTGTCCGGGCAAAAGAGGACGTTTGTCCACCTGCCTGATAACGTTGTTAAAGTTATAACGTCGGCTTTTAACCACTAGCTGCGGCTAACGGCTAATAATAAGACAGTAGTGATGAGGGAGAGGGTGTGTAAGTTAGTGACCTGCTGCTGCTGTGTGCGTGAAGGGAGGGGGAGAGAGAGTGGCGGCGGGGGGGGCGGGGGGGTTAACAGGGCTTTCAGTTGTGCTGGGTCGTTTGCTGGCAGTAACAGTACTTTGGATCCACCGTGGTTCAGAGCGATTGATATAACAGGGAGCGTCGCCACTCTGTTACTGTATCAGTGGCTCTGCCGCGGTTGCCCTCTTCATGTCTCCATTCCATTGATCCATTCGAAGGCAGTCGTGGACGCGCTGACGTCAGGTCCGCCGGCCAGCGCGCGAAATTCACCCCCTGAATTGCAGCGCATTTTGCAGCACAGACCCCGTTCAGGGCAATGGAGAGATACGCGGGTGGGCTCGTTCTTTTTGGTTTTGAACGCTTCCTCACCCATTATTATTTAAAAAACGTAAAACGCATGGGTATTTTCTCACAAATCCTGCCCTATGATCCTTTAAGGTGTCAATTTAAGATTTTTGCTGTTGCCCGGGACTAATGTCCCATGTTTTTTTTTTTTGTTTTTTTGAATTTATGTCCGTATGAATGGCGAAAACGCCAATTTTTCATGACTCCTAAACCAGACATCATACAGTACAAAGACAAAATAACACACTTTTTCTGATAATTTTGAAACCAGGAATAAAACGGAAAGGTCACTGGGATGATAAAACCACTTTTTATCAGAGAAAAATTAACTCTGAGTAGTATTTTTGTATAAATTACTCAAAAAAAGTTCGGAAATGTTTTTTCAGTCCATAATTTCTCCCTTTTAATAATTCTGGTTGGTGCTGCCCTTTAGACCGATGGGAAGCCTGATTAGTCACCTTTCCAATGAGAATTTCAAACACCAATAATACGCCAATT